>NW_022679074.1:3708-114628 GCF_011004875.1 Balearica regulorum gibbericeps | reverse complement strand
TTTTATTCGGCCCTGGGTGCTCGGTGGATTCCCACAAATCAAGCACACCTAATGCCCGTTCTCTGTCATATTTATACACAAACCTTCCAAATGAGGACACTCCCACTTACAACAATTGCTTCATATTTCTTCTCCTAGCATGCAAACTAGAAGGCATGCTCGGTTCTTTTCTCCGCCTTTATCTTTGGGTAGGTGGTATCATTTGGGTAGGGGGCTCGTGGGTCGGTGGTTGCAGAGACCCTGGCCCAAATTCCCTTTCCCCTAGTTTCTCAGTACTTCTGGCACTCCCAAATGGTTCTGCAGGGTCTGTTGATCAGACTAACGATGTATCGGTTATGCTTCTACCTCTTGACAAGCACGTCTTCATTGACACATTCTCTGGGTAAACTAGGAACCGACATAATGGGTGCACTGTACAATGGGCATCCTCAGAAGTCCCTAGCCACTATTTACAAAACTCTCTGTGACATCCTGAACTGTGAAAAACTCTCTGCAACATTCTTAACCATGGAACTATGAAAAACTACTTGTAAGTTTTTAGCTGCAGATTCAGGATTAACTTTTAACCTTTGATGAAGGATATCATGGTCCGACTCAAAGCACGTGATGAAACTGTGAAAAAATCAAGGTATGGAAGGATTATTTACTGTATTAAATGGTCTTACAAGCAGCGCGCTCTGTTGCCCTGTGGATAGCATAATGTCATCACTGGCATGACTGGTAATTTTCCGTTTCTTTCCTAGTACAGGGATGCATTTATGGAGGCAAATCCAGGGGTGCAGGTGGTGCCCCACAACAAAGCAACCTGTGAAAGCCCAGACACCCACTGTTACAAAGAGGAAGAAGCAGACTCTGCCAAAGAGTTACCAAGGCTGAGGAAAGGGGCAAAAAGTGAAGCAATGCCACAGCCTACCTTTGGGATGGCAGGTGAGATTTCCATCCATGTTCCTCAAAGGGAACAGCCTCGTGTTGTTTGAGGATGCGGTGTTGGAATCAAACCGCAAGGCCAGTTTTCTTTACTGCAGACTGCACTGCAGTGCAAATACCTTTCATGTCCCACACTGAGTTGCCAGGTGTGGTGGGTTGACCCTGGCTGGGGGCCGGGTGCCCACCAGAGCGGCTCTATCACTCCCCTCGTTCACCAGACAGGGGAGAAGAAGTATCACCAAAAGCTTATGGGTCGAGATAAGGACAGGGAGACATCACTCACTAGTTATTGTCACAAGCAAAACAGAGTGAACTTAGAGAGGAAATTTATCTAACTTATTACTAAGCGAAACAGAGTAGAGGAATGAGAAATAAAATCCAATCTTAAAACACCTACCCCCAGCCCTCCCAACTTCCCGGGCTCAACTTCACTCCCGGCTTCAACCTCCGCCCCTCCTCAGTGGCACAGGGGGACGGGGAATGGGGTTACTGGTCAGTTCATCACACGTTGTTTCTGCCGCTTCTTCCTCCTCAGGGGGAGGACTCCTCTCATTCGTTCCCCTGCTCCAGCATGGAGTCCCTCTCACAGCAGCCAGTCCTTCACCAACTGCTCCAGCGTGGGTCTCTCCCACGGGGTGCAGACCTTCAGGAGCAGACTGCTCCAGCGTGGGTCCCCCATGGGGTCACAAGTCCTGCCAGCAAACCAGCTCCGGCGTGGGCTCCTCTCCCCATGGGTCCACAGGTCCTGCTAGGAGCTTGCTCCAGCGTGGGCGTCCCACGGGGCCACAGCCTCCTTCAGGTGCCTCCACCTGCTCCGGCGTGGGGTCCTCCACGGGCTGGAGGTGGAATCACTACACCCCCTCATCCTTTTGCCACGGGCTGCAGGGGGATCTCTGCTCTGGCACCTGGAGCACCTCCTGCTCCTCTCTCCAGCAGGAAAAGCTCTCTCTAATTGTTTTTTTTTCTTCTTAAATATGTTATCCCAGAGGCGCTGATTGGCTTGGCCTTGGCCAGCGGTGGGTCTGTCTTGGAGCCGGCTGGCATTGGCTCTCTCAGATGCAGGGGAAGCTTCTGGCAGCTTCTCACAGAAGCCACTCCTGTAGCCGCCCCCCGCCCCCAACTACCAAAATCCAACACAGGTTGCTAACCAATTTGTGGCTGCTAATTATGGCTATTGCATAGCCCCAACCTGAAGTGAATGATAGAATAAAGCTTGTAGTTGGCAGTGGGTGCAAGTAATATTTTATTTTCTGTCAAAATCATGTCCTTTGATTGAACTTTGTTCATGATAATCCAATTCTAATACCAAAACACACCTCCATTCTAAAAGCTACCCGCCTTCGAGGTGTGAGCACCCCTCACTGGGCATGCTCCTTGAATTTCTCTAAGCATATAGCTTTAAATCGACGCGAGAAAACCTTCTGCCCCTCACAATAAGGTAACTATGTGATGCAAGTGTAATTTTGTAATGGTTTTGTAACCCAAGTGTATCCATGTATAAGGGATTAAAGGCTAGGTGTGCATGTCAGGGGGAGAGATCCCCCATGCAGCCAGCGCTGAATAAACCAATGTTGGCTTTCCAAACTGCGTTTCTGTTTGGAAAGTTGTTATTGCCGTTTGAGCGGTAAGAAGGGGGACCGGCATGAGTGAGGTGAGTGAGAGGTTCTGTGAGTGGAGAAATAAGCAGGGGTCCTAAGCTTTCTTTCATGGTTCTTGACAGTTTCTCTCTCTTTTTTTTTTTTTCTTTTTGAGGGCAAACACTGAGAAAAGAAACAGCCTGTGGAAACACAGCATTTTGAAGAAAAGTCGATGGTGGGAGTTACAACTAAATCTTAACTCAAATATGCAGATGCCTATTAACGGAAGAGATCCTCTTTCTGCAACTTCTGGAACTAGGCATAAAAGGAAATATTTGGGCTTTCTACTGCAGGCAGCAGTAAAGACCAGGACTGATGCTGCTGCTCAGCCTGCTCTGGGTGCTCCCTGTGTGAAGGACACCATAGGAGTGGGATGGTGGTTCCAGCTTTACTCAGATGCAGCCCTTTTACCCAGGAGACCTTTTCCTCTCGCTGTCTCTGCAGAGCCCGCAGCTCCGTCTTCGTAGGGTGTAAAGGAGGGGGCTGTAACTGTGTCAAGGTGAAGAGGAAGCGCTGGGCAAGGAGCAGCAGAGCAATTAATAGATGAGAAAAGGGACAACAGTAACTTTCCAATCCATCTTTACAAGTGAAGATGAAAGGGAAATGAAGTCCCATTAATGAACCCCCAGGCCCCGCATGGCATGGGCCACATCCAGACGAGCTGGAAAGCCAAGAGAGCTGGACGGAGAGGAACCAAATGAAATTCCAGAAGGGCAAGTGTAGGGTCCTGCACCCAGGGAGGAACAACCCCAGGCACCAGGAGAGGTTAGGGCTTGACCTGCTGGGAAGCAGCGCTGCGGAGAAGGACCTGGTGGACAACAAGCGCTCCAGGAGCCAGCAGTGTGCCCTCGTGGCCAAGAAGGCCCATGGCGTCCTGGGGGGCATTAAGAAAATGCTGGCTGGATGCTGGTCCAGGGCGCCAAGGCCGGAAGGCGCTTTTCGCACCCCTATGGTGGATAGGCGAGCCCGTAGCCCCAATGTCAGCGGGACAGTGAAAAGGCTGCTGAGGGAACTTTCAGGCCAGACACCCCTTTGGGTGCTGGCACATTTCAGCTGGGAGCAGGGGCTGGACATTTAAAGTTTGGAGGCGGGTGAGTGAGTCCACCTGAGTGTTCAGAACGTGGCTGGGTGATCTCCCCCTTGCTGGGCAGCTACCCACCCCACCAATAGGGGTTTTCCCTTGGCCACGTTTCATATCTCCTCCCCCTTTTCCCTTAGCTTTACTTCCCACTGATGTTGCTCCCAAAAGGAGAGCCACTCGGTGCCAGCCAGCCTGCGGTAGAAATGCTTTTGAGCTCCCCGTGAGAGTCCTGCGCTCTGTGCAGGGTCCGTAAAGTCCTGAAGCCCCTGAGCTTAGTTTATTCAGGATCAAAGTACTCATGGCAGCTCAAAGGTACCGCAGAAGTCTGCTTTTCTGTCTTGCAAGCCTGCTACTTCATCAGCCACCGATGTTCACGTTCACTTAGCTGGTGGCTTTCGAAAGCACTTTGCCCTTTCCCTTTGGCAACACAGCAGGCATACTCCTTGTGTGACCTCCAGCTTAATAGACTGGGTTCAGCAAGTGCCCACAGCAAGGGGAGGTGAGGATTATTCTCTGGCCTAACTGATGTGGGAGGTGCCACGAGATGAGCTGAGTAGTCCCTTCTGGTCTTTAAAGCCCGTGACTCTCTCTCTCATTTGTTTTCTCCTGCTCTCTTCTTTCCACAGGCGAGGATCACTTTTCCGCCAAAGCTGACGCCGCTGTTGTTGAGATGACCCAAGGCGCAGTCCTAGTGGCACAGGTACCTGAGAGCTGTCTGCAAAAGCCTTGTTGCTGATTTGACTGCTGCTGTTATCCTCTGTGTTATCCCCCTAGCCCACCGTGTGGGTGTTCAAATCCAAAACAAGGGCCGAGCTTGTCAGGCCGGCTGCTGGGCAGGGTTCTTGTGGAGAAATCTGGGTGCTGAGAACTTCCTTGAGGAGCATCGGCACCGCTCCGGACGCTGTGGCTGGGAAGGGTTGAGTATTCCCTCTTGTTGCTGATGTGGGCCGGGAGGCAGGGCTCCTGAATGGCTTTACAGAGCACAAAGTGGCCTGTTGTCCAGCGGAGAAGTATTTGCCTGGGTCTGCACTGCTTTGCCAGTCTCGGCTGTCTTTGCAACACCGACATCTGGGACCTGGCCTCTGGCCGGCCAGAGGGAGAAGTAAGGCTTCTGGCAGGGTCCCCAAGGCTTCTGCATGTCATGCCTGATCTCAAGGGAGAGGCGCTTCCCGCTTTTGAAGTGCTTCTACTCGTGGCTGTAGCCATCCCCGTCAGTGGAATTGGGACGAGTGGGAAGCTGATGGCATTTGTGATGCTCAGTCTCAGAGCTTCCTTTGCTTTAAGGCAGTGCTCAAAGGTGTCACAACTTCTAGCAAGGGCATGGATTTGAGTGACTAGAGGCAACTTGCCAGCAGGCTGTCCCAGCTGCCTGGTAGCAGTAGCTACCTTTCCTCCAGCCTCCACCTAAGTTGGTGTTTTGAGGACCTGAGATGCAGTGACTGGTGCTAGCCTTGCGTCCTCCATGGCTCGGACCAGAGAATTGCTGAGAATTGCTCACACTCATGACCTGAATGAATTGCTGCAGGCTGATGCCTGAAAACTAATGTTTTTCTGTCTTTCCAGGTCACAAATTATGACAACACAACAGGTCTGCCACTGATCCAGCTGTGGAACTTGATGGGAGACAAGGTGTGTATGTTGACCTACCGATTTTTTTCAACACTGTGAGAGTTTCTGGTTATGCAGACTTGTGATTAGGAACTTGCTGATGTTTCTTTCTCGTGGCTTGTTCACCTTTCTCCTTTTTTTTCCCCCTCCCTTTAGGTGGTGTCAGTGAACAGAACATAAAACCATCCATCTTTTCCTTTGTTACCTTCTAAATCATTGATTATTTTTTTTATCTTCTTTGGAATATTTATCTGGCTCGAAATCAGAATTTGGAATTTGAAGTTTACCATCCGGAATTAAGGCTGCCATCACTTTACCTTTTTCTGCTGCTTTTCTAGCTTCTGAGTCTGCCAATTTTGCCAGTCTCTTGGTCAGTGTTACCTTTTTGGTGCCCTTTACAATGCATAATAGCTACTTTTTCTGCAAGATTTATGGCTTCTAGTAACTTTAGAATCTCTTTTGCATGTTTAATATATTTTCCTGGAGCAGTGAGAAGTCCTTTTTCCTTCCAGATAGCACCATGGGCATGTACAACCCCAAAGGCATACTTTGAATCTGTCCAGATATTAATCTTCTTCCCTCTTGCCAGCTCTAACGCTCGGGTTAGGGCAATGATTTCAGCCTTTTGTGCTGATGTCCCTGCAGGTAATGATTTTGCTTCGATGACCTTTTGGGTAGTGGTCACACCATACCCCGCTTGGCGTTCTCTGTGTTTCATAAAGCTGCTTCTGTCTGTATACCAGGAGTCCTCAGCATCGTGGAGCGGCTCCTCTTTTAGATCGGGGTGGCTGGAATATACCGCTTGCATTGTTTTTAAACACTCGTGGACCACCGGCTCCGAGATTTCCCCGCAAAGGAAAGAAGCTGGGTTCACCATGTTAGTGGTGACTATAGTTACATCATCTTGTTCCACTAGTATGGCTTGGTATTTCAGAAATCTAGAGGGGGAAAGCCAACGTCCTCCTTTTTGTTCTAACACAGCTGACTTTTGGGCCCAAACCCCATCTATGCCCACTTCTTCCATCTCCACCCGACCCCAGGAGCATGCTGTCCCTGCAGAACTACCGGGTTCTCCAGACAGCTCCAGATTCCCCTCCTAGAAGATGGGTGTCTTGAATGTCACCTAGGGGAAAGCCCTGGGTACATCCTGCACTCACACTCACCATCTTCACTCTCACCAGACATTGACTCATAAGTCCAGTCCTATGTCTCTAAAAGGTCACAAAAAAAATTTGAGCTTTTTACTCCTAAACACACGGAGGAAGAGGAACTTCAGGGGTGCAGCTCCTCAGGCCTCTTTGGAGAAAGAGCCCAGCCTGAAAGCACTGCACCGGGAGGATCCCACTTTGTTACAGAGGTGCTATGAGAGAGGCTCGCTCTGAGCAGTGTTAATGCACCTTAGTAAGGGCAGCAGGTGACACAAAACAGGTACATGCCTCAGATGAAGTGACACAAATGTCAACAGTTCTCTAGGAACATAATAACCACCAATGACAATAACAACAGCAATAATGATAATGGTAATGATAGTTAAAAAAAAGAAATTAAACAAAAAACAAACAGAACAAGAACAAGAACAAAAACTCCCAAACCCACAAAAGCCAAAAAATTCAAACCCAGTCTGTAGTCAGTGTTAGAATCAATTGTGGAGAGAGGTAGTAAATATTTCCCTACAGAAAAATGTCCATGGAATCACTTTCTTGATGGTATCTTTGAGCTCTTGGTTCCTCATGCTGTAGATGAGGGGGTTCACTGCTGGGGGCAGCACCGAGTACAGAACTGCCACCACCAGGTCCAGGGATGGGGAGGAGATGGAGGGGGGCTTCAGGTAGGCAAACATGCCAGTGCTGATGAACAGGGCGACCACGGCCAGGTGAGGGAGGCACGTGGAAAAGGCTTTGTGCCATCCCTGCTCCGAGGGGATCCTCAGCACGGCCCTGAAGATCTGCACATAGGACACCACAATGAACACAAAACACCCAAAAGCTAAACAGGCATTAAACACAAGAAGCCAAATCTCCCTGAGGTAGGAGTGTGAGCAGGAGAGCTTGAGGATCTGGGGGATTTCACAGAAGAACCGTCCCACAGCATTGCCCTGGCAGAGGGGTATGGAAAATGTATTGGCCGTGTGCAGCAGAGCATTGAGAAACCCACTGCCCCAGGCAGCTGCTGCCATGTGGACACAAGCTCTGCTGCCCAGGAGGGTCCTGTAGTGCAGGGGTTGGCAGATGGCAACGTAGCGGTCGTAGGCCATGACGGTGAGAAGGGAAAACTCTGTATTAGCACAGAAAACAAAAAAAAAGACCTGTGCAGCACATCCTGCATAGGAGATGTCCCTGGTGTCCCACAAGGAATTGGCCATGGACTTGGGGAGAGTGGTGGAGATGGAGCCCAGGTTGAGGAGGGAGAGTTTGATGAGATCACTCACTAATTATCATCACGAGCAAAACAGACTGAACACAGAGAGGGAATTCATCTAATTTTTTTACTAAGCAAAACAGAGTAGAGGAATGAGAAATAAAATCCAATCTTAAAACACCTGCTCCCACCCCTCCCAACTTCCCGGGCTCAACTTCACTCCCGGCTTCAACCTCCGCCCCCCCTCAGCGGCACAGGGGCATAGGGAATGGGGGTTACGGTCAGTTCCTCACGCGGTGTTTCTGCCACTTCTTCCTCCTCAGGGGGAGGACTCCTCTCATCGTTCCCCTGCTCCAGCATGGAGTCCCTCTCACGGGAGACAGTCCTTCACCAACTGCTCCAGCGTGGGTCTCTCCCACGGGGTGCAGACCTTCAGGAGCAGACTGCTCCAGCGTGGGTCCCCCATGGGGTCACAAGTCCTGTCAGCAAACCTGCTCTGGCGTGGGCTCCTCTCTCCACAGATCCACAGGTCCTGCCAGGAGCCTGCTCCAGCGCGGGCTTCCCATGGGCTTCCACCTCCTCCCCCTCCTTCTGCACTGACCTTGGTGTCTGCAGATGTTCTTACATCTTCTCACTCCTCTCTCTGGCTGCAGAAGCGCTCTCTAACTGTTTTTTTTTTCTCTTTCTTAAATATGTTATCCCAGAGGTGCTGATTGGCTTGGCCTTGGCCAGCGGCGGGTCCGTCTTGGAGCCGGCTGGCATTGGCTCTGTCAGACGCAGGGGAAGCTCCTAGCAGCTTCTCACAGAAGCCACCCCTGTAGCCCCCCCGCTACCAAAACCTTGCCACGCAAAACCAACACAGCTCCAATGGAAGATTTTACTCTTACTTAACACTGGAATATCATGCTGGCCTAAGGTGTGGATGAGCTATCCCTTCTTTGTGTCCATCTCGTGTTTTTAATTTTATAGTAGCTTCCCGGTGATCGCGTAGAGAAGCGGGAAGTAATCCAAAGGCTCATCCCGAGTGGGTGATTAATGCAGTCCAAACTCCCAATTCTTATACTGCTGGACAACTAACTGCGTTAATGTTTGAGAATATTTTTACCCCTTAGGTAACCTTAAAACGACACCAATTTGTCCTAGAAAATATTACCTGGCAGGTACATCTTTTAAGTAACTGGACACGATATGCTTTTGGAGAATTAGGGGAAAACATAAAGTTTTCAGCGCGCGCCCACCACCTGAAGACTACAACTATGAGCAGAGAACATCGCTGGATGCAAGGGTGGTGATATCTTTTCTCTCTCTCTCTCTTTTCCTATCACCCTCTTTGTCTCTAACTTAATTTGCGGCACATTAGGGTAATATTGTCACACATTTTGCTAAACCCTTACCTTTCATAGTTCTGCTAAGTTTTGAGCATTGTTATGACCTTTGCCAAGCCTCTCTCTTTTGTAGTTCCACTGAATTTTAAGTAAATTTATGATTACTTTGAACCTCTAAAGTAATTGTCGTTCCTTCTGATTACTGCGCAGAGAATTAAAAAGTTAACCTCACCCCCTGAGTGGGACAGGACAGCAAGGAAAGATTTCTGTGTCGATTTGAGAAGTCTAAAAGTGACCCACAGAGAACCCAGTCATCTGGAGGGTACATCCATACTGACCACATGGCCCGTGGACTGAGCTGCGAGATAGGGAAGCTCCTGATGTCGGCTTCAAAGCAAGCCTCTTCCATCTGGTTTTGCTCCAGGTGGCTGCTTGGTTGCCATGTGTTTTAAAAAAGACAATAGCACTGGGAATTCAGCTTGGGGGTTGGAGAGGGAGAGAAGAAGCAAGCATGTCTTTCCGAAGGGCAACTGCTTGGTGCTGGGAAGGACGCCCCTCTGTAGCAGCGCCAGCGTAGCTTACGGGTGATGCAAAGCTGAGAGGATCTCCCAAGTCAGCGCTGCAGGAACGTGGCAGTTTGAGGACCTTGTTACAGCTCTTCTTTTGAATATCACTGTTGCTCAGGCAGGGTGAGAGCTTTGGTTTCCATTCATGTTATCTCCGGGAGGAGATAGCCATGGGAACCACCGCTGCTTATGCAGTTCTGTGCAAAACAAGTCTGTGACATGAGAAGAAAGATTTGGAAGACTTTTCTACAGCCTTCCAAATGATTTTGCATGCTCAAGTAAAAGAAAATCATCTCAGTTACTGAGATTGAATTAACTTTTTATTTTCCCTCTCCTTCAGGCCCATCCGAGGAAAATGGAGGAACAAATTGTATAGGGGACATTTGGGACTGGAGGGGGTGTAGATGTGAGATTTCAAGTAGTTTGTCCACGACAATAGTGAGAGAGACTGTATTGTTCCATTGCATTTAGGGTTTTCTGAAAATGAATTGAGCAGTGGGTTTCCAGGTTATATAAAAGGCACTTGAAGGATCGCAGAAACACCACTGAGATCAGATGGAATAGTGCTAGGAAAAGGAAGGGCAAAGTAGCATACATCCAATAGAGAAAGGTGAGCAGGAGAAAAGGACTGACTTGACGCTTAAAGATGTCTGTATACCAAGAGCAAATAAGCTGTAACAGCACTTTTCAGCTTTCTGTAGGAAATCTGATCCAGGCTTGCCTAGCAGCAAGCCTTTTGGGCTGTTTAGTGTTTTCCGTCATGGATTTTCTCTGGATGGAATGTTGACAAGTGGCTTGCGTTCGAAATCTCGGCGTACGCGCCCGCTGTCCCTGTGACACAGGTGTAGCCCAGCCAGCCTCCCGTAAGGTCCTGCATGGGCAAGTGTGCCTCAGCCGTGCCCCTGACGAACGTACACACCAGTCTCAACACTAGCTGATGTGTGAAGGAGCCCCATCTCCTGTGGCGGGTAGAGCTAACTGCCTGCTGCTGATCCTCCGTCAGCTCTCCCAGACACACATCAGTCTGTACAGCCTTAGCACATATGTCGGAGAAAGAACAGAAAGTGCAGAAAATTAGCCGAATGAACTTTTTTTAACACCTTTATTGTATAATATTACACTGCAGGACTAACATCAGGCTTAGTGAGAATGTTTCATTCTCCACTCTCGCAAGCTTTAAGCAAATACTGATAACTGATATAAACGAGCAATATCAGGGCAGCAAGTAAGGTCTTTGAAATCTTTGAAATTGTTGTGGGTTTTTTTTCTTTTAGTCGCTTTAAGACTTGAGTTACAGGAAGCCAGTTTCTCATCTGCTATGCCAGTCAGCACAGTAAGCTTATCTGAACATCCCACTATTAGCCCAACTGAGTTACATGAAAGTCACATTTGCAGTTGGTGCTTCCATTTAACTGGACTGTTACAGGGCAGATCTTTTCTTGTGATATCTCTTGCTCTCTTTACAAAAACAAATAAAAATAATGGTTTACAGCATAGCTCTGCTCTGAAAATGTTAGCCGCTATAGCTAAACACTGAGAACAGCTAATGGATGCTGTGTGCTTTTTTCCAAATTAAAGAGCATGGGCAAGTTCAGAAATTTTTTATAGAGATAATATGAAGATGAATTAAGAACATAAATGAATTCAGGTGGAATTTCTCTGTATCTGCTAAAATGCTCCCTTTCTTCTTCCCCTTGAGGTATAGTCCATTTAGTGGAAGACTGTTCTCTAAGTACTGGAGACCTTGACCGTGAACGGTATCTTCTGTATGGGGGTGCCCTTGCCCCTGAACGGTGATAACCATCTGACCTTGACCTACAACGATTGTGACGACTCTTCCCTTCGCCTCTTCTTGGATATGGTGGCGATCGCAAGTGGCAACGAGAGTGGGAATGACTAAATGATTGACAGCAGGAGCCAGTGTGGGAGAAGCACTACAGGGAGACTTGGACCTTAAAAAAACCCAAACAAAATGACCAAAACCATAGATGAAGTTAATTCAAAACAGTCACTAGGATGGGAAAGAAGACCTAAAACTTGAGGGACCTCAAGTTTGGTGGCCTCCTGGAGAAGAAACAATTACCGTGAGAGATTCGGTGCTTAGAGAGAACAGTGCCTGCCTGGAGTTTGGTCCTCAAAAACCTTTGCAGAAAGGTATGTCCTGAAGGAGCACCAAAATAGCTTGCTAGTGACTCACACAAAAGGAACTCGGGGGAAGACTGCTGCCCCTGCCCGGTTTTGGTTGGGAGGTGTCTGCAGGAATGGTGGGCTGGCTGGTGTTAGGTGTTTCAAAGGTGCTATGTGGCCACAGCACCACTTGTCTCACCCCTGCCTCAGCATCCAGGGCCACCTTGGCCCCAAGTGTCACTGAAAGGACAGGCAGCCTTGTGCCGGGTACACAAGGGGTGTGTAAGGCTGTCCCTTACCGCTGGGAGAGAGGGAGGGAATCGCTCCGGTGATAAAAGAGCTGCAGGAACAGGGGGTAAGTATTCAAACTCACTCCCCTGATCACTCCCCAGTGTGGCCAGTTCACAAACCAAATGGGAAGTGGCGCCTAATGATCGATTATTGGCCCTTAAACACAGGCACTAGTCCCCTGACAGCGGCCCTGCCTAATACAGCCCAACTGCTTGTCACCATACTGTTACCGGAAAGCGGCAAAAGAATTCACTCTCTAAGACCTATTTTCAAGTTTTAGAAAGCAGGCATTCTTTATTGCAGCGCCTGGTGCACGGGTTGCAGAGCTTTCACTTCTACAACAGTATCCACTGTGCTCACAACATACACTGACATCTGGATCCCTTTTTTCACAAAGCTGCTCCCATCTGTAGATTAGCTCCCAGGCTGGGTTTTCCAGAGGAGTGTCTTTCAGGTCAGGTCGACTGGAATACACTTCCTCAATGGTCTGTAAACAGTCCTGTGTGGGTTCCTCTTCTTCCAGTTGTCAGGATGACAGGAAAACTGCCAGCTTTACGACTGCAGTGGATTTCAAAACAGCATCATCTTGCTCGAGAAGCGCCACTTCAACATCCAGCTCGGAGACAGCCAGTGCCCACCTTTCTGGTCCAGGACAGTGAGTACCATGTGTGGTACAAAACCAGCCAATCCTTTGTCCCGGTCTCAGTTTCCAGGCTTCTTGAATTAGCGGCACAGTAGCAGCCACAGCTTTCAGACATCCTGGCCATCCTCTGCTGGGATTGTCCAATGGCTTGGAGAAATAGGCCACAGCGTGTCTGTTGCCTCCCAACATCTGAGAGAGCACCCCCAGAGCTACAGCTTGCCGCTCATGAACAAACAATCCAAAGGTTTTGGTTAGAGCCGGGAGTCCTAAAGCTGGTGCTTTCACCGGAGTCCTTTTTAGTTGTTTGAAAGCATTTCGTGGTCCCATTCCAAAAGTTCAGGTGGTGAATTTTTCCATAGTTCATAGAAAGGTTTCACAATGAGTCCATAACTGGCGATCCGCAGCCTGCACCACCCCACTATTCCAAGGAAGGTTCGCAGTTCGTGTGTGCGTTCTGGGGCTCTGGGAGCTGACAGATAGCTGCTTTTCTCTCTGTGCTCAAGCTTCTTTGTCCTTTTAAAAGTTCAAATCCCAAGGATTTAACAGATTCTTGTGTGATTTGAGCTTTTTCTTTCGAAACTCAGTAACCGTTTAAGACCAGAAAATTCAAAAGATCCATGGTTAATTGTAAGCCTTCTTCCCAGGTTACAGTTGCAATGAAAATATCATCCACACACTGCAACACAGTCCCTGTTTTATGTTTTCTTGTCCAGGTTTCCAATTTTTTGGTTAATTGATTTCCAAATATTGTGGGACTATTTTTAAATCCCTGTGGCAACACTGTCCAAGTGTACTGTGATTTGCAACCCATTTCTGGGTCTTCCCACTCAAAGGCAAATATATGTTGACTTTCTCCCTTGAGAGGTATGCAGAAAAAGGCATCTTTCAAATCTAGAACTGTGAACCACTCTTGTTTTTAGCCTGATTCTAGCCTCCAGTTTCAAAGGATATTGGTTTTGCCTCACCGGCTTCATTCCTGCTTTGGGTTCAAGCTTTAACGGTTTGGCGTTAGCTTTACCAGATGCTTGTACAAGTTTAGATTCAGGAATTAACACCTCGACCTCCCCATCTTTACAGGTGATTTGTGCTTCCAATTTACTCCATAGGTCCCGTCTCAAGAGTGATATAGGACATTCAGGCATATAGAAAAAATGGTGAGTTACTCATTGTTTTTCGAGCTTAAAATTTAAAGGATGGGAAAAGGCACGCTGTTCCGCTTTCCCTGTGGCACTCACAATGTTTACTGTAGCATCGCTCAATTGTCTTTGACAAGTCACAAGTTACCCCAGTATCTACAAGAAAATCTATTTTCCATTTCCCCAGCTCTGCTGTGGGGTTCTGCTGGGGAGGTTTCCCCCGGTCCCCTTCAGGACTTAGTTCAGGGGAGCTGACGTGGAAAGGGAGCTGCTTCTTGATCGTATGGTGCCTCTTCCAGAACCTCTCGACTGATAGGAATAGGAGCCCTAAAACGGTCCTTAATCTTCCCAACGCCCCAGTTCTTTACAATAGGCACACTGATTATCTCCTAAGGTATTCCTGGTATTTTGTGCTGGAGGGGCCTCGCCTCTCCCCCCATAGTATTGCCGTCCTCCCCTGAAGTTACTGTTTGCTGACGCTCCCTGCAGTGCAGCTCTCACGTTACCCTCTCTTTCCCTGTCTCTCCGTGCCTGTCCCCGCTCTTGTTGGTTTTCTCCTTGCTCTTCTCTAATTTCCTTCCCTTTGTCCCTGTTATCAAAAACCAGCCATGCAACTTCCAACATCTTTCATTCATTCCAAATCATCCTCCTCATCACGCTCGCACTTCAAACCCCGTTGCCCTGGACTACAAGCAGAGCAACACCTTCACAGCCTCCCGCTACCTTGTCCTGCAACAACTTTTTCCTTTCCCCATTCTCTTTAACCACTTCTTGGTTATTATACATGTTCCCAGCCCTTTCCAACAACTTGCTCAAATTCCTCCAATCTTCCAATATCTAGAGATGCCTGTTCCACAACAGATAAATGCTAACTGCAAGGCATCTCCCTCCTTTTCAGGATCTTCCCTGTAAATACCCACCAGCTTTTCCCACAAGCATAAATCCATCACTGAGAAGGGTACTTTAACGGTCACTGGTCCCTCTGCCCCTACTGCCTGTCCCAGCAGAGCTTGCACAACTCGACTTCCCCATCCTCCCCTCGTTCTCCCTGCAATAGCACTGAATTTCTCATTTCCAGCAAAAGATTCCCCTTCATCAGAAACATCCTCCTCGCCCGGTCCTCCGTATTGGACGCACCATTGACTGATACTACACGCCGAACAACAACGCTTAGAGAGTTTCTGATGATCTTTTGCCAAGGTCAGAACCAAAGGATCTCTCCGTATTCATCTACATTCCCTGCTCCATTCAGGATGATCTCCTAAAGCAGAGAATAAATCAACATAGGGAACTTCATCCCATTTTCCTTCCCCTCTTAAGAACAACAACAACTGTAACAGAGTATCGTAAAAGTCCCATTAACCGGCCACTTTTCTCCCTCATTCAGTCCATACAACGGCCACCACTGATTACAATATTTGATTAGATCCTCCTTCTTTGCCACTCCTCCTGGGGGTCCTGCTATTTGCTTCCAATTTACTAAAAGGCACCCAAGAGGAGATGATTCTTTAAGATCAATTCCCTTTTAGAAGTTCCAGTTCCCATTTGAAACAGAGGGCACAAACCAATTTCACCCCAGCTTTTTACAACAATAATACACACTTACGAACACTACAACAACAAACACAAAACCACACCATTACGATCACGGCCGTGTTCAACATTCAACAGACAAACTTCCCAGCTTCGGTTTCAGGAAGGAGACTTACCCTTCAGTTTCAATCCAAGGGTGCTTTCCCTTTGCCCCAGGGATACAGCCCAACCCTGCACAGCTTTCCCTACGACCAACAGGCAGGCAACAGAAAATAATACTGAAAGAATGCCTTTGCCTTAGTGATGGTCCTTGCTCAGAACTCTCTGCTCCGGGGATCGCAGGTTCTCCCCGAGAATCCCTCGGTGCCGGCTGGAGGTCCTGCGATCCCTCGGATCCGCCGATGTTCCAGAACACTGTCCCGTCTGGGGTGCCAAAATCTGTTACCGGAAAGCAGCAAAAGAGTTCACTCCCTAAGACTTCTTTTCAAGTTTTGGAAAGCAGGCATTCTTTATTGCAGCGCTGGGTGCAGGGGGGATAACTCCACCTAAGGTGCACACCCAAAAGACAAAACCAGCAAGTATTTCCACTATGTTCATAGACATATTCAGTATCTTTCCCTGTAGTGCTTATCACAGTCATGGATTTCCCGGGAACTCGTCAGCATATGCTAATGTCTTTCCCCCGTGTTTGTTGGCACCTCCGGGTGGTCGGCGCGGGGGCGGGGGGGGGGGGGGAGCGGGGAGGGTGTGTGTCTGTGTGTGTCTTCAGACTCACTCCTGGTATCACATCTACCTTATCCCTCAAGGCTGGTTTTGGGATCACCTTGTAACTCTTGTATCTTTGTGCATCTGTTCTTCCAAGGCCGAGCTGTTTAAAATGAGATTGTTCCAGAGCTTCTTATCTTACAACTAATTATTTTCTAAGGGACAATGGTTTCCCTTTTGTTTGGTTACATCGATTGAGCAATGGCTCTAATTGCTTGAATTGATCTTAGTATCTCAATAGTCACAGGTATCAGTCCCTAAGCCAATGCGATCTTAAAACTTGGAATTTCTTTGGTTTTTTCTTCAATAATTTCTTAGGGATATGAGGCTTGCGTGGGTGCGCAGCTTGTCCTGTCCTTTCTGTTCATAATTCTGAACCCGCTGGCTGGTGTAGAAGAATGGTCGTGTGACAAAAGCGGCATGAAGTTTGCCCCTGTGCTGGATTTGTCCCGTGGTAAAGGAGTCCATCTGTTATTCCGGTGCGAAAGATGTTTGATGAGTGTACCGCGCGATCAGAACTTGCTCTTAGTCGCACGGTTTAGTTTTAGGTAGTCCTGCGAGGAGCAGGGGCTTGGACTCGGTGACACTGATGGGTCCCTGCCGACTAGAGATACTCTATGAAATCTTCCTGGTTAAAAATGAGCTGCTTGTAACAGAGAATTCACTTCACGTGGCTTTGTGCAAGGACCGTCGTCTTACAATAGCTTGCTCTTTTGGTTTGTTTGGGGTTTTTTTGGGGTTTTTTTTTTTGTCTTTTGCCAGAGCTATGAGAAAAGCTCTGTCCAGAGCTGCGGAGACGGAATCAACTGTCCCTCTGCCTCATCCTGTGAGACCGGAAGACACTGAGTAACTGTAAGCTGTGATGCTCAGGCAAATGACTAAGAGAGCTTTTTCTTTTTAAAATAAAGGCTTGCTGTCTCTTTTGCCCTGCCGGCTGCGTTTGCGCTTCCTTTGCAGGGGGCGAGGGGCTGTGCTGGAGGGCAGGGGAGGAGGTGTGGGGGGGTCAGGCGATGGCCCCCTGCTCCTGCTGGGCTCCAGCCGTGGGTTGGGGCTGGAGGAGCCCCAGGGGCGGGCAGTGAGGCTGCTGGCCACGGCCCCTCGCGGTGAGGGGCAGCCGGCGTGCAGGGGCTGCTGTGAGCCGAGGGAGGAGCAGAGGCGGCGCCGGGCTGCGGCTGCCCCGAGGGAGAAGGTGAGCGGGGCAGCGGGATGGACCGGCGGGTCCCGGGGAAAGCCCCGAGGAGGGGCGGGGGGGCGGCGGGGTCCGTGTCACAGAGGGGAGGGGGGCTGTCCGGAGCCGGGTGGCGGGTGGGGGGGTGCGCGCCGTGTCGGAGCCGGGCGGCGGGGGCTGCCCGGAGCCGGCGGGCGTCCGCGCCGAGTCGGAGGCGGCTGAGGGGAGCTGGCGGGGGGGGTCCGGCCCGGAGCCGCGCTGCGGAGCTCGGGGCTGCCGTGGCGGCTCGGCGGGGCTTTCGGGGGAGTCGGCGCGAGGGCACGGGACGGTGTCCCCGCAGGGTCAGGCGGCGTGGAAGGCTGCCTCCCGCGGCGTGCCGGGAGCTGCAGGCTTGGGGCACGGGGCTGCTGGTCGGCCACATTGGCTCCCCGGAGCATGCCGGGAAGTGTAGTCCCACGGCGCTCGGCTGCCAGGCGGCGCTTGTTTCCTTCTCTCTCTCCCTCTCTCTCTGCCTGGCCCCCCGGCCACTGTTTTCGCATTCCTCCCCCTCGGTCCTGTAGCCCGTTGGTACTTCTGCCGTCTCTGGCTCTCTCTGTCCGACTCCTCGTTCCTGTTGTTCAAGGTCTTCCTTCTCGGCTCCGTAGCGAGTCCTCGTGTCACCGAAATCCAGGAATAAACCTCGTGACACCAATGTAGTGTTAAAAGGCAGGCATTCTTTATTGCAGCGCTGGTTGCACGGGGGTTAGCTCCACCCAACGTGCATGCCAGGTGATCACCAACACACAGGTTATGTAGGATCAAAACATGCATATTCATCGTTTTTCTCTGAAAAGGCAGTCCTAGGATAATCATTTCTTAGAATCCATTTCCATATTCTCCTCCCTGTCACGCATGCTCAGTGATTGGAGTCGGTGGTCCTCAAGGATCTCTGGTGGTCGTCAGTGGTCTCGCACCCGTGTCCGCTGGGTGACCCTTTTCTTGTGGGCATGAGCAGTACCCTTGCTGTGGATGCACCTGTCCATAACGACTTCATAAGATTAATACCTCCGAACCTATTGTTCAGTTGGGTAGGGACTGTCCATGGAACAGAGCAGCATTGTACCTTGCCATGGTCAGTTAGCTTCATTACCTATTACCTTGGTTACAAACTAATTATCTCAACCTGATTCTATAGCTTCTGTTTCACGGTCCCTATCCCGCGGTTACACTGTCTGTCACAACGATGTACGTTATTCATATGGTTATTCTTTTTCTGTGCTGCACATCAAACCGTTCAAGCAGTTGTGAAATTTAACAGAGTTACAAGAGTTTTCACTCTTTAGGCTGTGATGTTTATTAAATTATGTGTTACTTCCATAATACATTCTACATTTTGATATGATAAATAGTATCTATTTATTCTAGTGAATATTTTGTTTTTGTTTTTCCTGTACAGATTTTATCAAAAGGGGAGCTGCAGGTCCAAAGAACGACAGGCAGAGCTGGAGCAGATGTTTAGAGACATTGCGACTATTGTGGCTGACAAAGGTGTGGATCCCGAAACAAAGAGGCCATACACAGCAATCCTTACCGAAAGAGCCGTGACGGACGTTCACTACTCGGTCAAACCACACAAGAGCACGAAGCAGCAGGTCAGTTTTCTTGCCAAATTGGCCTCTGCTCAGAGGTGTTGCCTTCAAGTGTAATTTCTCCGTTAGCGGTCACAGAGGGAACAGCAAAGCCCTCTGGTCTCACAGGCGCAGAGTGACTCCTCAGGTGGCTGGCAGGTGACTGCTGGGTACGAGCAGCCCCTGACACGCGTGCAGTTTGGTTTCTAACCATTCAGGGAAGGGAGACGGAAAGAAAGGAATTAAAGCAGCGACAGCGATATGCCTGGAACAGAAAAAGAGTCTTAGGATTTATTTTCCTTGAGGTGGTAAATCCGGGTTTGCACCGGAGCCGCCACATGGGTTTCTGTTGTTCTGCTGTGCAACTGCTACGTAACGTTGTTTCAGACAGGTTTGTTTAGTATTGGAAGTGATCTCCAACAGCAAGAACTCTGCCTTTTCTTGTTAATCTCTCAAAATAACGTAATGGCAAGGTCCCTGCGGCAGAGTGGGGGTGATCGGTACTGAGACGTGTGTCTGAAGCTCGTGCAGAGGATCTGAGATTTTGAGCTGTGCCTGTTCTGTAAGCAGGTGTGTAACTGCTCTTTGTTCTGAATGTCTTTACAGGCCCTGGAAGCGATCAGGCAGTTAGAGGAGACCATGGAAATGGAACGTGCTCACATGAGGCTGCGATTTCTTCTTCCAGCACAGGAGGGGAAGAAACTGAGCTTGAGAAGCTCAAGCCCCTGATTAAAGCTATTGAGAACAAAGACTTCGACGAACAGTTGGGAATTGTAAGCGGTCAAGCGATTCTTGTGTTTCCTACTTGATTTGACTACACCTGTACAGTTTAGTGGGAGATGAATTAATCTATGGAATTGGTTTCGATAAGCTGCAAGATTACCAGAGATTCTAAATCAGAGGGGTAGTTTGTAGTTTTTCATTTCACATGACCCTATTGATGAAAGCTTGGAAGTAGCCTTTATTACTCAGAGACTGCTGCTTGGAGCTGAGGAGAAGCCCCGTGTCATTTCTCTTTGCAGCGCCTCTCCTACACCACCGATGATTTCCTTTGCAAATATGGAGCGTTCCTCTTGTGTACTTGGTGGGTCAGGCCTGTATTTTGACAGTGGTTAGTTTGTTCAACAATAGTCTGTGATAAAGTAAAATTTGGTATTGGTAAAAATCTTTCTGAGAACAGACAAGAATCCAGCAATGTCTCTAGTCAAGAGACGTGTCCCCAGCATGGACATGGAACTGCAGAACTGTGGAAAGATGACTTGATAGAAATCGCTGATCAACTCTGCAAAGTCCTTCGTAGGAACTAAACAATGCGGAGTGAGACAAAAGGGAAAGGAACGCTGGGAGTGCTCAGTCTGAAAGACGTGGAGGAAGGAGATGAAAAGCTTGAATAAGGAAAACCTTCCTGGCACAGTTCTACTTGAACAACATCCTACGAAATGACTGGTGTTAGCCACTCTCTTTTTTTTTCCAGTCTCTTGCTGCCACATCTTTTCTGACACTAATCCTTTGGGATTTTTCCATGCAGTGTGGGTTTTTTTTAAATCATTTGACACTCGTTTGTTTACAGATGGGTTTGCCTGTAGGAACATTTGGTGTCAGAGTTGCACTACTGAGGATTGAGTTAGGACTTGATATGGAAGTTACTCTGGCTTTGGTTTGCTTTAATGAAGGGTTGCAGTTGAAGAGCATCTGACCGATACGGTGCCAAGAGGTTTTTCTTGAAGTTGTCGGTGTTGAGCGGAAGATGGCCTGTATGGCTGAGAGGTGGGTTTTGTATGTGAGGAGAGGAACCTGAAGGAAAGGGAGCTGCGTTTTCACTCTGAAACAGGTGCAAAGCGTGGATCGTGTCTGAACTGATCTCATGGCAGTGTGAAAACTGACTTAGCCTTCTGTAATTGGCTGCTCGATAATTAGAGTACTTTAAAGGGCTATTCTTAGAGATTTCCTTCACTGGCTCTAACAGTACTTGCTGACTTAGGAAAAAAAATGTTCTCCAAATAAGGTATTCATAAAATATATTTAGCTACATTAATAAAAATGAACTATCATCTCTTTATATATATTACAGGTAGAGAAAGAAAGAAAAGAATTATTTTTCATTAATAGTCTAGGAGGTCTCTGTGGCCGTGGCGATGCTTTTTGTAGGCTGAAGGCTCAGCCTGCGCTTGTGAGCTGTTCTCACGTGATGAAACGCGTGTGGGACAGGCAGCGGTGGCCCCTGGCTGTTGAGCTAGACGGGCTTTGTTGGGCCGTAATTCCCTGGCGGTAACTGTACATGCTCCTTTTCTTCTCAGTGGGGTAGAGAACAATTCTGGCAGCTGTCCTTTAGCCTCTCTCTTTTTACGCTGCTTTCTAATACATGCTCAGAATTTCCTGATTCTTGAACCATGTTATCCATCTTAAAATGCTTTCTCCTACCCCCAAGGTGATCTTCTGTGGTGTTTCAGTTCTGCCTAGGAAAGTTTAGTGGCACGATGACTATATTTGCCATGTGGACACAGCCTCTGTGGAGATGTCTACACGCGTGGAGAGATTGACAAGATTCCTCGTGCGTACAAACCCTTGACCGCTTGTTTTTCAAGCGGCCATCTCTTCCTGCATACTTTATGAAGTGCTGAAGATGATAATGTTGCTATTTAGCTTGTCACTGGCAATTAGCGCTAACATGCAACTGATAAATCTGCAAATGAGACAACGAGTGAGAGCCTCACTGTCGGTGATGCTTGATTTCACAATCCTGTTGTTTCTTCTTTCCCGATGTTCAACAGCTAGAGCGCAGTCGGATGGCTGCAGGTGAAAGATCTGGAGTTACAGAAACTTAATCTGAGCTGATTTACGAGCTTGGTGCTAGGGAGGCAATTTCCGTATAAAGTCTTTCTGTAAATCAAACGTTGAGGATTTTTTTCTGGTAGAGAGGGCTTGATTTTCTTTATCAACAACTAAATGTGCATGCTTGCCTTTCTTGTCGTATTTGTAGTTCAGCAAGAACGTATGGTGAGCATGGAGATAAATGTCAATATTGGTAGCTGGTTTGTTCTGGCCTGTTTCCACGGTTGTAAGTGCCCGCACAATCGCTTCCTCGCTAATGAACTGTAACTTCCAAAGGTACAGATCTGGGTAGTGGTGGACTCCCCTTGCCATTTGAAATACGCTGGCAGGTGCCAGGAGAGCACTGGACGTGTCTGGGTTACCTGTAGAGGTCTTTTCCCCACAATGGTCCTCGCCCTGTTCCCGGTGGGGCGTGGAGGGTTCCGCGGCTGGGCGGGTTGCAACCGCTGTAGCCACGGTGATGGGAAACAGAGGGGGAGGTGATGGCCAAGCAGGAGGTGTGCGGCATGCCGCAGCTGGAGGTATCACAGCAACAGTTCCACGGGCAACGGGAGCTGGGCTGCGTCCGTGGTCACGGCCCGGCCACGCCCCCACCAGGCATCGGAGCCGTGATGGCTGCCGCGGGGCTGGAGGGCCGAGGTGGGAGCGCCAGCACGGTGCAGGGCCGGAAGGCAAAGCTCAGCCAGCGCGCCCAGGAGCTGCGCACCATGGTCGCCTTGCAAGGTGCTGCCCCTTGGGCTTGGCGGGGGCGGGTGGGGGGCTCTTGGTCCTGCACGGTGCCAACAGCAGTGCCTTAATGTCCTGCAGAGCAAGGGAGGAAGGTTTTTGCCCAGTGCTGTGAGGAAAAGCTCCATCAGAAGAGAAAGCTGCTCCCGCGCCTGCGTGAGGCGGTGCAGGAGGATGTCTGTGCCCTGGGCAGCGTCCAGGCAGTAGCGGTAGGTGCCATCTGCTGTACCCTGCCTGGTGCTGGCCCTGCGGAGCCAGCTCCTCCAGCGGCCCTCTCCAGGAGCAGGATGTGACTTTCCCCAGGCTGGCGGTGATGTTCTCTCTGCCCCTTTCCTGCCCACAGCGCAGCAAGTTGCCCATCGCTGAGGCTTGCGGAGCACAGAGGCACGTGGGCATGGATTTGGCCGGGAAGACGGTGGAGGTAACGGCAGGGTCGGGCGGGTGCGGGCTGCTGGCAGGGGTTGGGGCTCTGGGGACCCTCGGAAGGACGAGGTGCACGGCAGAGGGACCTGGTGCCGGCACAAGGGCAGCACCCCGGGGCTGGTGTGGTGAGAGCCGGGGTTTTCACCTGCAGTCCCATGGGTCCCTTTCCACGGTAGGAGCCATGCGTGCGGGTCCTCCTCTGGCTCCCTGAGCTTCCTTTGCCCCCTGCCGTGTCCCCAGGGCTGCTGGGGTTCCTGCCGGGTCCAGCTGCATCCCTGGGAGAGAGATGCTGTCTGTGCCCTTGACTGCATGCCCCAAGGTCATGACCTGGTTCCAAGCCCATGGAGATCGAGGCGCTGGCCCCGCAGAGCTGCCTTTGCCCGGGGGCCTCTTGCAGGGACAGAGCGGTGCCACCGCTCTCCGCCAGCAGCCGCATCTGGGGCACCGATGGATTTGGTTGACGCCCAGCCCCGGGTCTGCGTTACGCAGAGTTCCGAAGCCCAGCCCACCGCTGCCATCAGCAGATGCCCACCTCCGCCTTGCCCCAGCCAGCCCCCCAGAGCAAAGCTCTCCCTGAGCCCATCCTGCCAAGGGAGTGACGATGTCCCAGAGCAGCGTCCCAGCGTCCCCGGCTCTACCTTGGGGGGTGTTTTCCAGGCTGTGCCCCCTTCTCCTTTGGGTGCCCAGCTAGCCCTGCCTCCAGCCTGGCAAACTCTCCCGTGCCCATCCAGGTGGCCCTGGAGAAGCTCCGTGCTGAAATCTATGAGCAGAGGAGGATGTGCGACATGCTGCTGTACCGGGTGAGGCAGCGGAGCCAGACCCGGGATGAGCTGCAGAGGTGGCTACAGCAGCTGCACGATGCCGAGAGGGATGAGAAGCGGCACCAGGCGCAGGTGCAGGTACGTAGGACCCCTTCCTGGGGTGGCAGCACCCACGGGGGGTTTAATCCAACCCCTGCACCCCCCCGGGTGGGTGCCGGGCTCGGCACACGGGGTCACCCTGTGTCCCCCTGCCGTCTGCGCCCCAGGCGATTCGCCAGCTGGAGAACAACATCGAGAAGATGCTCGCAAAAGGCCACGCTGCACAGAAGGTGACCGCCCGGTACCTGGCGGTGCTGGATGCCCTGAGGAAGGTGAGCTCCTCCTCACCGTGCAGTCGTCCCACCCACCCCTCCTGCAAAGGCAGAGGTGCCCGAGGGGCTGTGCTGGTGGGATGCCCTCCTGGCTCGGCGAGGTCCTCCTGCTCCCCTCCGTGCGCCGTCGCAGCGTGCAGGGGACCCCCGGGGCTCGCTGGGGTGACTGGGTGCTGTGGCTCCCTGTGTCCCAGGAGCTGGCCCACCTGCCTCCACACCTGGACCTCCTGTGCGGGATGGCCGAGCTGTACCCTGGGGAGCTGGAAGACATGGAGCTCATGGCCTCGGATGCCCTCCGAGCTGCTGCTGTAGCCAAGGTGAGATGGTCCAGGGCACCTCGGGGCCCTCTCCCACTCTCCAGAGAGAGCCCCCAGGCGCAGCCAGGCTGGTGAGTCTTGCTGCTCGAAAGAGGAGGCAAAAGAGCCTGAGCTGGGCTTGCCCACAGCACCCAGATACCTCCCTAGCTCCTCCCGCATCTCGCTGTTGGGCCGGGCTGCCCTGGGGCTGGGGACAGCCTGCCCGAAGCACCAGCCATGGTGAAGGCAGCATGCTCCATCCTCCAGCCCTCCTTTCCCAGTTTCCTTCCCAGCCTGCTGACATGGGGGGGAGGGGGGCATCTTTGACCCTGGCAATCCCAGAAGCTCCGCTGGTGCACTAAGGTCCGTCCCAGCTTTGGCAGCCGCTTCTCCCTTCTCCGATATGCTCCAGGAGGACATGGCCAAGATGAAAACCCAGCTCCTAGCAGAGAGAGAGCGCAGGCACCGCTCCCTGGCCGCCCGGGAGGTGCACGTGGACAGGCTCTGGCTGAAGGAAGAGAGTGAAAGGCATCCGAGAGCGGTGAGCTGGGGGGGGCCCGGCACAGGCAGGGCTGCGGGCAGAGAGCAGGCAGCAGTGTCGAGCCCCCCATAGCGGGGGGGCTGCAGGGCCAGCTCCCCCAGGGTGCCAGCAGCCAGCAGCCGGGGGTGATGATGAACATCCATCCTTGCAGCAAGCCAGGTCCCAGCTCGCTGTGGACTTCCCAAGCCTGCACTCGCAGGACCCGCTGGTGGGTGAGTCCCTGGCGGGGTGCAGGGGGGTGGGACGCAGGTGCAGCCGCAGGCATCCTGCCCTGCCGCTTCCCTCCCAACCCAGACACCAAACTGGAGGCCACCCAATCCCCGATGGAGCGCGAGGCCTGGCTAACTGAGAAGACGGAGAAGGCCAAGGCTGCGGCGCAGCGCTCCTGCCTCTGGGTAACGTAAAAACCCATCTCCGGTAAAACCTGGGGCTGCTCGAGCCACGGGGAGACGAGACCTCACGGCTCGCCTTGTTTCCTTGTGGCGTTGTCTGCTCTCCGCTGCCCGCGGAGCCCCCCAAAGCCCCTCTTGCGTGGGCAGGGATGGAGCTCCTTTTCTCCATGCCATGAGTTTGCATAGGTCAGTCCGTGGTGCAGAAACCTCCACGAGGCCACAGCCCGGGTGCTGGACCCTGCAGGAGTGCCGTGGGCTGAGTCCTGGTGCTCTCCCCCGGCCAGGACATCCCCGGCAGGCTCCTGGCACAGTAGAAGCCCTCGGTGGACATGGAGCAGCACGTCAAGGAGTGCGAGCAGAAGGCGGCAGCGCTGAAGGAGACTCTGAAGGAGCTGGAGCTGAAGCAGGCTGAGCTGAAGTTTGGCCAGCCCCGCAACACACCCAGGTGCTGCTGAGCTTGGGACAGACGTGCTAACCGGGCCCCCAGCCTTGGCAGGGGACACGTGCCTCACAAGTGTCCCAAGAGGGCACCCCTTCCTCCGTCTCGCTGCAGCCACCCAGCCCTCCTGCACCGCAGGTTTTCTCAGCAAGGTGCTCCCCCAGCTCTGGTCCTGGCACAGCACCCAAAGCTCCCGCTGTGGCAGCAGGAGCACCCTTGCTCCTTGCCTGGCATGGGAAGTGGTAGCAGCAAGTCCGAGTTGGGCTGCAGGCAGCATCTCTGCTCTGCAGTTGGGAGAGGGGCAAGCAGAGCAGCTTTTGCAAGAGAGGTGGGGTGTCCCTGCACCCCTGTGCACTTGTATGGATGGGAGTGTGGTTGGCTCCAGGATGCTGGAGGAGGACCTGAGGGTGAGGCTGCAGCGGGAAGAGGCTCAGCTGGAGCAGGCGTGAACCCAGGCGCTGAAGAACGAGGAGCTCCTGCTCCACTTTGAAAACGGCATGGACAACCTCTTAGTCCATCTGCACGGCATCCCTGTGCCTGACCAGGTACCTGCACAGCTCTGGGGTGAGCACGGCCCCGGCGGTGCTTGGCGATGCAACGGCACGGCATGGTGACACTTGGTGCAGCCACCATCACCCCAAGTGGCTCATTTTCCCCACCGAGGTTGTTCTTCTCTCTCTGACTCCAGGACGATTTTGTCAAGCCCCGGGGGGTAGTCGAGAAGCTCCAGTACTGTGAGCAGAAGCTGCAGTACCTGACGCAGCACGTGGTCGACTTGCCCCGCGACAGCTACAGCCCCGATGAGAACAACAAGGTGCGTAGGGGCTCCTTCCCTGCTGTGGTCTTTGGGACTCTCCTGGATGACTGTGGTGGGTTGACCCTGGCTGAGGGCCAGGTGCCCACCAGAGCCGCTCTATCACTCCCCTCTTTCATTAGACAGGGGAGAAAAAGTACAATGAAAAAAAACTTATGGGTCGAGATAAGGACAGGGAGAGATCATTCTCTAATTATCATCACGAGCAAAACAGACCGAACTTAGAGAGGGAATTCATCTTATTTATTACTAAGCAAAAGAGAGTAGAGGAATGAGAAATAAAACCAAATCTTAAAAACACCTCCCCCCACCCCTCCCATCTTCCCAGGCTCAACTTCACTCCCGGCTTCAACCTCCGCCCCCCGCAGCGGCACAGGGGGACGGGGAGTGGGGGTTACGGTCAGTTCCTCACGCGGTGTTTCTGCCGCTTCTTCATCCTCAGGGGGAGGACTCATTGTTCCCCCGCTCCAGCGTGGGGTCCCTCTCACGGGAGACAGTCCTTCGCGGCCTTCTCCAACGTGAGTCTCCTCCACGGGGTGCAGACCTTCAGGAGCAAACTGCTCCAGCGTGGGTCCCCCACGGGGTCACAAGTCCTGTCAGCAAACCTGCTCTGGCGTAGGCTCCTCTCTCCACGGATCCACAGGTCCTGCCAGGAGCTTGCTCCAGCGCGGGCTTCCCACAGGGCCACAGCCTCCTTCAGGTGTCTCCACCTGCTCCGGCGTGGGGTCCTCCACGGGCTGCAGGTGGAATCGCTACACCCCCTCATCCTCCCTCCATGGGCTGCAGGGGGACAGCCTGCTTCACCATGGTCTTCACCACGGGCTGCAGGGGAATCTTGCTCCGGCGCCTGGAGCACCTCCTCCCCCTCCTTCTTCACTGACCTTGGTGTCTGCAGATGTTCTTACATCTTCTCACTCCTCTCTCTGGCTGCAAAAGCACTCTCTAACTGTTTTTCTCTTTCTTAAATATGTTATCACAGAGGCGCTGATTGGCTTGGCCTTGGCCAGCGGCGGGTCCGTCTTGGAGCCGGCTGGCATTGGCTCTATCAGACACAGGGGAAGCTTCTAGCAGCTTCTCACAGAAGCCACCCCTGTAGCCCCCCCACTACCAAAACCTTGCCACGCAAAACCAACACAATGACCCATCCCAAACCGTCCTCCCAGCTAGGAGGATGGAGGAGGCCCCAGGGAAGAGCCATGGAGCAGCTCAGCCCCAGGTGGCACTGGGCACTGCAGGGTGTCCCCCCCAGGGGACATCAAGGTGGGGAACCAACCCCTGGGCTTCTTAAAACCACCTCCCCTCCATCAATTAACCCTGGGTGTCTTTCACAGACTTTTGTGCACGTCAGGGATTTCCTGGAGAAAGCGACCGCCAGTGATCCACAGAACCTGAAGATCTCCTTTGATGATGTGGGCAGCAGGGTCCAAGGTAGGAGAGCACAGTGGGGACGCGTCCCACAGCGACTGTCCCAGCCCCTGGGGTTGGAGATGGGCCATGGCAGGTCCCCCAGGGATGCTGGGGTGGAAGAGCCAGTCAGCAGTGCCAGTGCTGGAGGGCTCAGCACGAGGGCTCCCTGTGAGGCCTCCGTAACGTGCTGGCTCTCCCCGGGGACATGGGCACAGCAGAGGTGGCCCCACAGCCTCTCCTCATCCCGCTCCTCTCTGCTCTCTCCTCCAGACACCTCCGATGGCCTTGTCCCCACCCGGCAAGAAATCAAGCAGCAGGGGCTGCTCCTGCTGGAAAGCAGGAAGAAAAGCAGCAGGGAGAAGTAGCGGTCGCTCCACGAGAGCTTTGGCTGTCGCAGACCACCCGTTGTGCTTTGGATGCCCCAGACCACCCATTGTACCTTTCCCAGCTGGTTCAATACAGCAGATCTTTTTCATTTCTCCCAAGCCTGTAGTCAAGCCCCCAGAGAGCTCTGGGCTGGCATGTGTGTGAGGTGGCTATGGGGAAACATGGGGCAGGGGATGAGACCTGGCTATTGGACCTCAAGGTGGGTGCCTTTGTGTCCTTGTGTGGGAGTGGAAGGGCAAAGCCTGCATTGGAAGGGGAGACCCAAGTCTGAGATGAAGCCCCTAGCCTGGGGCTGTCTGACCTGTCTGGGGACCCTTCGTGCCTCTTCCCTCCTCTGGCCCCGGCACGCACGCACGTTGTGCAACGCGTACTCATAAGCCTAAACTCAGAGCAAACGTCAGGTGTTCCCTTTGGGTGCCTGGAGGTAAGGTCTAACTCAACGTGACCCAGGATAGCAGAGGATGCTGCACCGCGCCTGTGGCTTGGGGATGGATCCCCATCCCTGCGGGTGGGTCACGGACATCTGACCATGGAGGCCACGTTGGCTTCCCTACAAAGACGCTCGTAAAACACCGCTGCAAACAGATGGTGCTGTTTCCCCTCCTACAGCCAAGACTGAGGGCTTCTGCCGGGGACCTGGAGTCCTGTCTGGAGACCCAGGAGAGTCGCAGGGAGACATCAGCATCAGCCCAAGCTCTTGCTGTCATTTCTACTTGGTCCCTGTGCTTTGTGCTGACATTGCTTGTGACATCATCATTGCAGGGAAGGAACGGCTGTTTCTGCCAAGCCTTCCAGCAGACTGGCAGGTCACGCCAACTGTTCTTGGTGGGTTTTGTGAAACTGCAGCTCTGGGGTTCATATTGCCAAAATACTCATGTCTTTTAAAAATAGCGTAATGTGCCAGTGCACTCATCTGGTGGAGCTTCCCAGAATCAATAGCCATAGAGGTGGGCTCCTCTGCCATTCAAGACCACACTATAATGACAGCCATCCATCTCCTGTCCCGTTCTCAGGTGCCCACCACAGCCAGGGCGGGTGCTGGGGTCTGGGTCAGGGAGTCCTCTGCTGTGAGGAGCTGCCAGCCGTGGCAGCAGCAATCGGAAGATACTCAGCGAACCAGGAGGCTGAGCAGACGGCATGGGTGCATGGTGCTGGGCCACCCTGAAACTGCCCACGCTCAACACACCCAGGGTGTGAAGAAGCTTAGCTGGGCCACTGTGCCCAGACACCACCACACCAGTGACTAAAGACGAACGCTTTGAGGCCAGTTGATGAAACCAAGAGACTCTAGCTTTCTACACCTAGCTCCAGGAAGGGTGGTTGTGTTGTCCCAAAAGTGGGATCGTTTACCTGGCGTGCAGTACGCCAATAGACACACAGAGCAGAGGTAGTTTCTTTCTTTCATGTCTGCACAGAGATGGGCGCTAGGTGGTAATTCCACACAGCTAGCACACCACCCACAGAATCTACCACGTATTTACCTTGTTACAGGATTAGAAAAACCCGCCAAAATTTACACTAATGGGGTATCAATTACCGCATCATCTACTATTGGTCAAGCATCTTTAAATTAGCAGGAATGCTCCTTGAGGGTGTGTGTCACTTGCACAGTCCTTTAATTGGGTAGGTGGTGCTAAACCTGCACACCCCCCCAGCCACCTTTCCCATCCCCTGGTTACTGGCGCTTCTTGCTGACTTCAGGTCTCTCGGGCATTCGCCCAGCTCTCAGCGCCTTCTGGGGCAGGATGTTTCCTCTTTATCAGTTTTTCAGCTCTCCTTCAAGGATGTTCTTTAGCAAAGCATGCTTTTGATCAGTCTTTCGGCTCTTCTTCAGAGATACAGTCATCAGCAAAGCAAGTAGTGCATTGAACCATAAATTCAACAGTGTCTAAGCACTAGCCTAAACACATTTCTGTCCCTGTCAAGTGGAAGGTTCTACTTTAAGAATATCAAGAAGACTACACAGAATTGCGCAGTCTTCAGATGAGATGCTAAGGGCGGTTGTACGGCAGGAGGGTATTGAGAAGGAATTTGGGAAGTTGTGGATTGCAGCTGGAGGAGATAAAGTACCATCTATCTGGGACCCAAAAGCGGTTCTGGTAGTAGCAGATGTAATTGGCGGTGAAGAAGTTGTCTCGGAATGGGAGATGTCCGCTCCACAAATCATCTTCCCGAGACCTTGTGACTGGAGAAAACAAGAATTCATAAAGTGGACCAGGCTGCTATCCCAGGGCCGTGGGATTTCCAACTTTGAGAAGGATAAGATCAGGAAGAACTGGATAGAACATTATAGGGGCATACCACACAGAAAGCTCATCACAGCATTACAGCTGCAAGCAAACGCCTACCCAACAAGAGAATTTCTGGCAAGGGGTAGGCAAGAAACCCAAATTAAAGCCTGTCGCCACTGTCAGGCGGAGAATGAGACCTACTCCTATATAATTGGATACTGTCCTGTGGTTCAGGATGCCAGAATCAAAAGACATACTCAATTGTGCCATCTGTGTCAGAAAAGTTACCACAGGGCTAACTGGCTTGTGGCGGCCAAGCGTTCATAGCGACGTCGCTTGTTGATCCTTCGATGTCGGCTCTTCCTGTCGTTGTGAAGCGGAATTCACCAAGCGTTGGATTGTTCACCCACTAATAGGGAACGTCAGCTGGGTTTAGACCGTCGTGAGACAGGTTAGTTTTACCCTACTGATGATGTGTTGTTGCAATAGTAATCCTGCTCCGTACGAGAGGAACCACAAGTTCAGACCCCTGGTGCGTGCGCTTCGCTGAGGAGCCACTGGCACGAGGCTACCATCTGCGGGCTTGTGACTGTAAGTCAGAATCCTGACTAGACGTAGCGATACCACAGCACTGCTGATGCCTCGGTGGGCTTGCAACAGCTCCCCGCCCGCCCCGCCTGGGGAGGGTCTGGTGCAGAGTGCCGCTGGTGGTCAGGACCGGAGGGGTGGACAGATGCAGCGCCGCCTCTCCCCCGTCACGTACCGCATGATCATGGGGCACCCGGCGCTAAATCATTCATAGACGACCTGATTCTGGGTCAGGGTTTCATACGCAGCCGAGCAGCTCCCTCACTGCCAGCTATTGAGCATCAGCCCTTGACACAAGCTTTTGTCGCTCGCTTGCTCGCTCTCTCCTTGGTGGTAGTGGAGATGGGAAGGGGCCTTGGGGCGATTTTGGGTTGGTTTTGTCCTCCCCCCCTCTCTTGAAATAGCTGTACTGACCTCCATCGCCTATCTCCTCGCTACTCTTCTGCATGTAACCGTACAGACGCCAGCCCCTGAGTCTGTACGGTTTAAAACCTGCTTCACCAAGTAGGCCAGCCTGCTGCCAAAGATTCCCCCGCCTCTTCTAGACAGGTGGATCCCATCCCTCTCTAACAGGTTATCGTCATCCAAGAACGTCCCGTTGTCATCACTGAGATGAGGCATGTGTTTCCGGTTCAGCAAAACGCCTTTGAATGGACCACCAAAACTGCACACGCAGCTGTCAATAGGTTTCCTTATAAGAACTTGCCAAACCAGGTTGTAATAGTGCAAAACAAGATTTATTTGCAGAAAGACTTCCCAAGGTGCCCAGGACATGGCTAGTAGACAAGCCACTGAGCCAGTCCTCTTTCCACCAGAGTTCTGTTCACTGACACCACCTAAAGGGAGGGGAAAAAAAAAAAAAAAAAAGGAGAAAGGTGAACAAGCCACGAGAAAGAAACATCAGCAAGTCCTAATCACAAGTCTGCATAATCAGAAACTCTCACAGTGTTGAAAAAAATCGGTATGTCAACATACACACCTTGTCTCCCATCAAGTTCCACAGCTGGATCAGTGGCAGACCTGTTGCGTTGTCATAATTTGTGACCTGGAAAGACAGAAAAACATTAGTTTTCAGGCATCAGCCTGCAGCAATTCATTCAGGTCATGAGTGTGAGCAATTCTCAGCAATTCTCTGGTCCGAGCCATGGAGGACGCAAGGCTAGCACCAGTCACTGCAGCTCAGGTCCTCAAAACATCAACTTAGGTGGAGGCTGGAGGAAAGGTAGCTACTGCTACCAGGCAGTAGCTGGTAGAGACAACAGCCTGCTGGCAAGTTGTCTCTAGTCACTCAAATCCATGCCCTTGCTAGAATTCGTGACGCCTCTGAGCACTGCCTTAAAGCAAAGGAAGCTCTGAGACTGAGCATCACAAATGCCATCAGCTTCCCACTCGTCCCAATTCCACTGACGGGGATGGCTACAGCCACGAGTAGAAGCACTTCAAAAGAGGGAAGCGCCTCTCCCTTGAGATCAGGCACGACATGCAGAAGCCTTGGGGACCCTGCCAGAAGCCTTACTTCTCCCTCTGGCCAGCCAGAGGCCAGGTCCCAGATGTCGGTGTTGCAAAGACAGCCGAGACTGGCAAAGCAGTGCAGACCCAGGCAAATACTTCTCCGCTGGACAACAGGCCACTTTGTGCTCTGTAAAGCCATTCAGGAGCCCTGCCTCCCGGCCCACATCAGCAACAAGAGGGAACACTCAACCCTTCCCAGCCACAGCATCCGGAGCAGTGCCGATGCTACACAAGGAAGTTCTCAGCACCCAGATTGCTCCACAAGAACCCTGCCCAGCAGCCGGCCTGACAAGCTCGGCCCTTGTTTTGGATTTGAACACACACACGGTGGGCTAGGGGGATAACACAGAGGATAACAGCAGCAGTCAAATCAGCAACAAGGCTTTTGCAGACAGCTCTCAGGTACCTGCGCCACTAGGACTGCGCCTTGGGTCATCTCAACAACAGCGGCGTCAGCTTTGGCGGAAAAGTGATCCTCGCCTGTGGAAAGAAGAGAGCAGGAGAAAACAAATGAGAGAGAGAGTCACGGGCTTTAAAGGCCAGAAGGGACTATTCAGCTCATCTTGTTGCACCTCCTACATCAGTTAGGCCAGAGAATAATCCTCACCTCCCCTTGCTGTGGGCACTTGCTGAACCCAGTCTGTTAAGCTGGAGGTCACACAAGGAGTATGCCTGCTGTGTTGCCAAAGGGAAAGGGCAAAGTGCTTTCGAAAGCCACCAGCTAAGTGAACATGAACATCGGTGGCTGATGAAGTAGCAGGCTTGCAAGACAGAAAAGTAGACTTCTGCGGTACCTTTGAGCTGCCATGAGTACTTTGATCCTGAATAAACTAAGCTCAGGGGCTTCAGGACTTTACGGACCCTGCACAGAGCGCAGGACTCTCACAGGGAGCTCAAAAGCATTTCTACCGCAGGCTGGCTGGCACCTGAGCAGTGCCAAATGCCCTCTTTGCAAGCACAGGCAGCTCCAGTCTCTCAGCCTGCACAGCTGACGTGGGTACCGTTGCTAACTCCACACCTGTAAATGCAGCAGGAAACCCTTGTCTCCCGGGCAATACAGTTACAAGTGACTGGGCAGAAGGGTTGTCATTTTGGAGGACAGTTGCTTATTTCCTACCACATTGCTGCAAAATACAGCTTCTCCTTCGTGCTCCCCACCGCGAGACCATCTCCAGCAGCAAGTGAACAACTCCTGACAAGCCCACAAATCCTGAACGAGGTCGATCTCCTCAGGGAACATGCAAAACACTGACTTCTGCTAGAAGCAGCTTAAACCCTGCCATCCCTCTAGTCTTGGCAGGGCCTGTACCTCCTGCAGTGCTGCCAGCCACAAACCCAGGGCTGAAACCTGGCCTGACCCTGAGCTCCTACAGCCACCCCTCCCGCACTCAGAAGGGCAGCTTTTGAGACACCAGCACAGCCTGCATCTCTAACATCACCAGAAAGAATGGGGGGCAGTGAGGGCAGGGGCAATAAAAACAGCAAACTAGAAAGCATCTCTAGGCGGCTAGTCTTTTGAACACAGAACCAGGCACCTCCGTCATTTGCGTAGGGAAATGCCAGCTATTTGTCCAGCAGATTAAAAACGAAGTTGCCGTGTACAGCTACTCTGTGCCAGAAGGGGGCAGCGTAGGTACAGCTACTTCACCCTCTACACTGCCAGTCCTGCCAACTTGCTGCTTAGGAGAGTCATTCCTTCTCTCCTCCATGCACAAAAAAGCCTGGCCATTTATCCTCTTTCCCCTGGAGTCGAACAGCTTATGCCATGCTAGCACATTTACAAGAAGAAAATACAATTTCTCGCTCTAGTCCCATCAGAGGCTGAGCTTGCAAGAGGAGGGAGAAGGTTGAGACAGAGTCCTTGCTTGTACACAGTTGGCATCCATGGAAACCTGCAGGAGCACCACCGACGGTACGTCTCGAGAGTCCCATTACCTGGAAGCGGTACCACGTTGTCCAGTAAAACTTCCGCTCCTTGGAAAGGCAGTGATAAGAAATCGGACCTTAAAGAAAAGAGAATCGATCCCATCGTAAGAACATGCCTTTAAGTTACTCCTGTATTCTTGAAGGTGACATTGATTAATCAATTGCTCTAACAGATATTCAGTTGAAAATTAATGACAGTCAAAAAAAACCCAGACTATCCCCCCAGCAATCTAAGCAGCAGCAGCAACAGCAGCAGTAAATTGTCTGATTAGCATGCCAAGTTGGACTGGGCCCCAAGCAAAACCCACCTCCCTAATGGAGGCTGTACTGCTTTTCTCCCACCTCTGGGGCACAATCAAGTCTTTCCTGGGCTTGTGTAAGAAAACCCTCATCCAGTATGGCTCTCCCAGCCCATGGGGCTGGGGCATAGAGAATCCGAGTCTTATTCCTACCTCATCAATTAACTACACTCTGGGGCCTCCTGAAGGCCTCCTTTTGCTCAGCTTCCACGCTGAGGTGGGAGAATTTGCAATTGCCTCTCCCCTCCCCTTCACAAAAGCCTTGCAGGAGCTTGCTGTGCTCCCAAGGGCTCCACACCCGCTGCTGAGACAAACCTTTCTACCTTTTCCCACTTCAGCTCTGGAAAATCCTATAAGCAATTCAAACGATACGGATGCCTCTGATGAAGATTCAAGCCAGAGAAGAGCAGTTAGAGACCTGATTTGTCTGAGCGTGTCGATCTTCACTTTGTCATATCCTCCGTAGTCCACGTATCTGAGCTCCACTTCACCGGTCTCTTCCAAGTAGCTGATGACTTGAGCCCGTAACCATGCGCCACCCAGGCCCGGAGCCGCGCAGATAATACCAACTGCAAAACAGAAGAGCTCCGTTGAAGTGGCTTCCCAGAAATCAGCACTTCAGGCTGAGTCCTAGTGCTGCACAGGTCTCTACTGAGAATCAACAGCATTTCTTCTCATGCTGCTGCCATCTTCCTTCCACGCTCCCCAGCCCTCCATCAGACAAGCCTGCCGCTGGGACACCGGCGAGCTGGCTTGTACTCTCAAGTCTCTGCCTGCCACTACCATGCTCTTCTAGCCAGGTGTCCAGTTCCCTTCCAGCCTTTGGTCACTAACAGTGAGCTCTGTCTCCAAAAAGGAAAGGAAGCCCTAAGGACCCCTCCCCCTCCTTCCTTGTGATGCACCCTCCACTTTACACCATGTGCAGACAGTGACCCGATGGAGACTTGGGAGGAGTCCCACGCTTTGTCACCAAAAATCCTCCAGGGGCCAGGTTGGTTAGAAATCCCCCGAGGCGGACTTGATCTCATTCTGAAGTTCAACATGCAGCCAAGTGGCTGGGGAGGGGGGTACTCCAGGCATGAGGGGGATAGGCAAGAGTAGAGCAACATCTCTGCTCTGGCAGCAGCTAGGCAAGCAACTCTCTGAACTGTCACATTCTCATCCACTGGGAAACTTCCCAAGCCAAACTCGGGGGCATCAGGCTTTCGCTTGACACTAGAAGTTTCTCAGCTGAACCATTTGTGAGCAAGCAAGTTACTTGCCTTCTACTGGAGTTGGCAGGGTTGGAATTGCAGCTTGAGAGTAGCAGGCGTACATCTGCTGGTCAAGGCTATGCAGGGTGTGGAAAGTGGGGTGTGTATACTGCTGTAGAAACATGTGTCCAGCATCGACTTGGTTGGCCACAAGCACTTCTACAGGAACTCCATCTGGGAGGAAGAGCTGTCATGTGGAGGAAAGAAAGTCTCCTTAGTGTGCATTGCAGCTAGGACTAGGGCAGTGATCGTCCCCCTGTACTCAGCACTGGTGAGGCCGCACCTCGAGAACTATGTTCAGTTTTGGGCCCCTTGCTACAAGAACGACATGGAGGTGCTGGAGCGTGTCCAGAGAAGGGCAGTGAAGCCGGCGAAGGGTCTAGAGAACAAGTCTGATGAGGAGCGGCTGAGGGAACTGGGGTTGTTTAGCCTGGAGAAAAGGAGGCTGAGGGGAAACCTTACCACTCTCTCCCAGGACCTGAAAGAAGGTTGGAGTGAGGTGGGGGTTTTTCTCTTCTGCCAAACAACAAGAGATAGGACAAGAGCAAACGGCCTCCAGTTGCACCAGGGGAGGTTTAAATGGAATAGTAGGAAAAATGTCTTCCCCAAAAGGGTTGTCAAGTACTGGAACAGGCTGCCAGGGGAAGTGATTGAGTCACCATCCCTGCAGGTATTTTAAAGGCTGCTTGTAAATGCAGCACACGGGGCCATGGTTTAGTTGTGGACTTGGCGGTCTTAGCTTGACAGTTGGATTCAATGATCTGAAAGGTCTTTTCCAACCTACATGATACTATGAGTCTACATTTCTCAGCTCAGGCAGAATGGAAGCAGGAGTGGAAGACCAGGGAGATCAATCTGATCTGTAACAGTTACGCAAGCTGGAGAACGGAGAGCCGCACAAAACCAAACTGGTTTTCAGGGCAGCTCTGAACCAGCCACGTGGATCTAGCACACTCCGTGAGCAGTGACCAACAAGAGCCTTCCACCCGGACATCAGCATAGCCAGCAAGCTGGGACTTACCCAGGCAGTCATAAGGAGCGAATGAAGCGTCACGGTGTTGGTGGAGGTAGAGCGTGGATGTTGGTGAGACACAGCCCTTTGACCTTCTGGCCAATCAGGCCTAGGACTTTTTCTACTTGTTGTGCGGAGCCTGGAAGACAAAAATCCCAAAGGAAGTCTCTAGCACATATATGCTGAGGACACCCCCACCACTAATCTAACATCTTTCACAGGCAAGACTGCTGTATTTCCTGATGCATGCCCTAGCTCCTTCTTCAAGCCTGAAGTGACCCTGCAAAAGGCATTGGTTAAACTACAGCAGCTGAAGGTGTTAAAAAGCATTCTCAACTCGAGAATAGAGGGTTCACGTGCCAAGGCACAGGCGACTTGGCAGATACCTCTGCTGTAACAGCACTGAGCAGAAAAGTTTTCTAAAGCACTAGACTCACAAAGCCACAAAATCTGTTTCAATTCCTTGCCCATCGATGCCCCCAAGCTACATAGTAGAGCACAAATCGAGAGGCATTCCACTTACCTTCGATGTGACAGACTCGGGAGTCACGGAAATAAGGGAGTCTTGTGACGTAAACTGTGGCACCAGACGCTTCCTTCAGGTAGTTCATAAATCTTCCTTTTCTGCCATTCAAGCGGCCAACTAAAGCCTTTGTGAAAGAGTCGAGAAACCAACAGTTAGGAAGAGGAACAGAGATCAAACAACACTCTTCTCTGTGGCTTATTTCAGCCACATTCCCAGTTCCTGTAGCGTCCGGCCAGACGGGATAAGAAAGGCAATGCTGGACCAGGGCAGACTTCGGCTGGTCTGGGATAAGGTCAGGTAGATAGAGATCCGTAAGCACAGCTCATTTTCATAGATTCATCTTCACATCTTGGGAGCTAAATGCTTAAATCCTCTCCGTTTAGTGGTTGCGGATCTCCCTGGGATGGCACAGAGCCGGTACCAGACTGGAAGAACCAGAAGATGGCTATGTAGGGCAGGGCAGGAGGTGTGAGCAGCCTTTGGGACCTTTGGTTACCTTTGGGACCTCTATTTCCCAGATAGTAAAGTCGGACTTGCGGGAGTCTCCTTCTGGACGAGCATACTGGTGCGTCACTGCCTTCCTCATGGCACAGTCATTGTCCATAAAAGACATGCTTTTGACAGCCAAACCTACAAGACATGCACACGTGTTAGCACTCAGACAACCCACACAGTCCAGCTACCAGACACAAGGCCAGGAAAATGCAGCATTTCCTAGAGAGCTTCCTTTGAGCTCTTCCTAGGCATTCAAATTTCTCCTATGTGAAAGAAGGTGCCAGAGCTGAGCCATGTTTTGTTTCCAAACCATCAGCTGATACCAGGAATCCTCCCACTTGGCAAGGGGGCAAACTCAAACACCTTCCTCCTGGTCAGAGCCCAGACACAGTGCAGTCAGTGTAAGACAAGGCTGATCCTTCCTCCCTCCAGATGAACCAGCAGAAGCAGGAAGAGCCTCACTTGCTTGCAAGTAGTCAGACCATCCAGCGCAAGACCAAAGAGAAAAAGAAACCCAACAGCTGCTTCCCATTTGCCACATCCTCACTAGGTGCACAGCACAGATGCTGAGAAAGGCAAAGCCAAAGAGGGCAGCTGTTTGCCATGGACTTCCTGGACAAGGATGAGGATTGAAGTCTCACAGCCTGGGGGCGAAGGTCAGCTCTAGGACCTCTTATCCAACATGGCCCCATCATCAGCCTGACCCGCTGTAGCCCCTCTCCCTACCCTTCAGCTCAGTGCAGAGCTCATAGCCATTCTCATCCCCAGGCTCCACAACACACTCCCGTACCTTCTTGGCACACCAGCATTCACAACAAGGCAAAACCCTGTTCTTCCTAGGGTTGTGCTCACCACTGAAAGTTCGCGGTGCATTTCATCCTTCATTGTTGGCAAACTCAATCCCCATCTCTTGCAGCAAGCAGCTTGGTTCCAACTGCTTGTAGCAATTACCCAAGACATCCCCTCATTAGGGGCTGTTGGCGCCACAGGCTCTTCTAAAGGATTTTAACATCCATCTCCAAGGTCAGACGGGTTACCTAACAGTTGCTCAGGCAGCGCTGTATTCTGCCAGGCGCACACCATCCAGGATGTGGAAGGCAAAAGCAACACCGAGACAGATGGAGGAACTCCTCGAACGTTGCTCCCTCTAGGGATTTCTTGGCGTGCACCTACCCTTCCAAACCACAAGGCTTCCGGGGAAGTGGTCTGCAACCACCTCATTTGATCACAGTTCCTCAGAGCACTTCCCTGCTTCATCCAGCAGCACCTCAGAAACCTGCTGCCTTCCAGCTTCCTTTCAGCAGCAGCCCATCAGCACAGAGAGGAACCCAGTGCTTCCTAGAGGCTGCCTGAACTGAAGCAGAAACCACTTGGATGAGCACGTCTCAAACCAGCAAGGTGTTCAACAGCCTGGCCTCCATCCAGACACGGCCCACTTCATTGGGCTACTCAAGCACACGCTTAGCTTTAGACAAGAATTAACTTTGTACTGAAAGGGGACCAGCCTGTTCGCCCCTTGGCAACAGACCCTGAAGATCGCCCAGCTAACACGGGATCCTACAGAGATGGGAATTCTGAGAGCAAATGCATACCCACCTGCTGCACACTGATCTGGGTTGGCAGTAGAGCTTGAATCGTCTACCAGGCTCACCGCAGCACTGCCGTGACACTCCGAGGCCAGGGGGAGAGAAAGACAAGCAGGGCCACTGCTTTCATCCTGAGGTCCTGTTGGTTCTGGCTTTGCACTGTTGTCTGCAACGGTGCTGGGCTGCAGTGTCGTTACAGACGGGTCTGGATGGTCCTCTGAGAGATCTGGCCTTTCCTGAGTTTGAGAGGGAAGAGAGGCCGTCGTCGACCCTGCTGATGGCAGGGAGGTCAAGGTTTCATTCTCTGGGCGTTCCTCTTCCTCGAAGGCTGCCTCTCTCGTCAGAACGCCTGCTTCTTCCATTGGTGTTGAATCCTCCTCTGGCACTTCTTGCTGCTGCTCTTCTTCAGCAGCTACTCCTTCTTGGTTGTCAGAAGAGCTTGCCTGCTTTTTTCTGTGGGAATAGATCCACCAGCAGCCAAGAAGGGCCAGGGCCCCGGGGATGGCATATGGGATGACTTTGCGGAAGTATGAAGGCATTTTCCAGAGCCTCAGCAATTCTCTCTAGAAGGAGCAACAGAAAGCATGTGAAAAGAGTCACAGGCAAGGGAAGAGGAAGGCTGAAGTTTCATCAAGGTGGCGAGCTATTTCCATTCGCATGAACAGGCTGCTTTTCCAGCCGCTCTTTACATTCACATCTCTGCTCTACCAGCAGACCACAGACCAAGATCCTTGCCTTAAGACGAGGGATAGCTGGACATTTCTCACCGTTCGACTCCTGGATTTCACATGACCTCACCTTTACACTTCCAGCCATTTCACCACCTCTCTCCTGCCTCAGCCTTGCAGGTCAGGACTACACACAGGACAGCATCCAGCACTGCGAGTTTCTCCAGCGCCAGGCTGGGTTCACAACACAGCTGGACCACAAGCCTTCCAAGACACAGACTTGAGACACTGCAGGTCTCCCCAGTTCTCTGCTCGAAAGGCAGCATCACTTTTCATGAGAGTTTTATAAGGTGACAACACACACTTCCAGCTCTAAAACAGAACTCACGGAAGGTGAAGTGCTTTGCACTCGCTCCAGCTTTTCAGGGCTTTCAAGAAGGTGTGTTTGGGGGGAGCAAGCTGCTTTGAGTCTCTACAGGAAGAGACACAAGGACCTGCTGCTGACCTGTAGCTACCGTCAGCAGCAGAGCCCTCTGGCTCTCCAGCCCACACTTTCCCACCTTGTATGCAGGAGTTATCTATCAGCTTTTGGCCGCTACTTGAATGGCTGCCTGTGCCCTGCTCCTTCCCTGTCTCCCTTCCTACCCAGTCAGTGAAGGGTGAGCTTCCTGTCAGTCTAGGCTGAGCCCAATGCTTCGGGCTACACTGTCATCCCCCTACTCACCTATCCTAGGATATGGTTGTCACCAAAATCCGGGAATAAACCTCGTAACACCAATGTAGTGTTAAAAGGCAGGCATTCTTTATTGCAGCGCTGGATGCACGGGGGATAGCTCCACCCAACGTGCATACCAGGTGATCACCAACACACAGGTTATGTAGGATCAAAACATACATATTCATCATTTTTCTCAGAAAAGGCAGTCCTATGATAATCATTTCTTAGAATTCATTTCCATATTCTCCTCCCTGTCACGCATGCTCAGTGATTTGAGTGGGTGGTCCTCAGGGGTCTCTGGTGGTCGTCAGTGGTCTTGCACTCGTGTTCGCTGGGTGACCCCCTTCATGCAGGCATGCGCAGTATCCTTGTTGTGCAGGTACATCTGCACCTGTCCTTACTTCATAAGATTGATATTCCCGGGCCTATTGTCCGGTTGGGTAGGGACTGTACAAAAAACATAGCAGCATTGTATCTTGACACGGTCATCTTGCCACTTGCCATGGTTAGCTAGCTTCATTACCTATTACCTTGGTTACAAACTAATTATCTCAACCTGATTCTATAGTTTCTATTTCACGGCCCCTATCCTACGGTTACATTTCCCCCCTTTGGAAGTTTTGAAATAATAACTTTTCAATACTTCCACTCATATTTTCCTATTCTAGACATATTACAGATGTTCTTAAACTTGTAACCATAGCATCTACACCCCAGTGTGTCTGCTCATGTTCCTCTTTTGCAAGTTCTAACATAACTTGTGGAGTTACTATTACCCGATTTTCTCATGTTACCCACCATCCTTCCATATTCTGAGATGCTTTTAAGTGCTCTGCCAATTGTTCATCTAATTTACTGTATCTTACTCTTATGTTCGGAATCTTTACCTGTTTTACTGGTACTAGTGCAAGGATACCTTGTTCTGCAGCCTCTTTTGCAGCTTTATCCATCAACCGATTACCTATATTGACAGCCGTCTGACCAAATTGATGAGCGTTGCAATGCATTACGGCCACTTCCTTTGGTTTCTGCACATCTTGTAGGAGCTGAAGAACTTCCTCCTTATACCTTATTAGTGATCCTTGGGCTGATAACAGTCCTCTTTCTTTCCAGATAGCTCCATGAGTGTGGATCACATCAAATGCATATTTGGAATCTGTCCATATGTTTACCCTTTTCCCTTCTGCCATCCGTAAGGCCTGCTTTAGCGCCACCAATTCTGTTTTCTGCGCTGATGTATTCGCAGGTAGCGTCCCTGACTCCAATAGCTTGGTGGTGGTAACAACAGCATACCCAGCCATTCGCTTTCCTTCTTGCACGAAACTGCTTCCATCCGCAAACAGCTCCAGATCAGGATCCTTCAAGGGTTCGTCCTTCAGGTCCGGTCTGCTGGAATAAACTTGTTCAATGGTTAGCAGGCAATCATGTTCCAATTTCTCGGTAGGATTTTCTGTTGACAGGAACATTGCTGGATTTACAATTGCTGTGGTTTTTAATTCCACATCATCTTGTTCCAATAGGACAACCTGGTATTTCAACATTCTGCTAGGGGATAACCAGTGACCCCCCTTTTGTTCTAAGACAGTTATTACCATATGCGGTACATATACCACTATCTTTTGGCCCATAGTCAATTTTCGGGCTTCCTGAATCAGCAGCACCGTTGCTGCCACGGCACACAAACATCCCGGCCATCTTTTACTCACGGTGTCAAGTTGTTTGGAGAAGTACCCCACCGGTCGCTTCCAAGATCCCAGTCGTTGCACCAGCACTCCAAGGGCCAGATGTTGCCTTTCGTGTACAAACAGCTCAAAAGGTTTGGTTAGATCAGGCAAACCCAATGCAGGGGCCATCATTAATGCCTTTTTAAGTTCTTTAAATGATTTATGGCATTCAGGTGTCCAAGTCAGGTATTGGTCTTTAGATTCTTTCAGAGCCTCATATAGGGGTTTCACATACAGTCCATAATTTAGAATCCAGAGTCGGCACCACCCAATCATTCCCAAAAAGGTTCTCAGTTCCTTTGGGCTGTTAGGTTCGGGGATCTGACAAATGGCTTCTTTTCTTTCATTTCCCAATTGTCTCTGTCCTTGAGATATCTCGAATCCCAAATAAATCACTGCTTCTTTTCCTATCTGGGCCTTGTTTCTGGAGACTCTATATCCTCCCTGGCCCAGGAAGTTCAATAAACTGATAGTCATTTCAAAACATGTGTCTTTACTTTCTGCTGCTATCAGGATGTCATCCACATACTGTAATAATACACCTTCTCCTTGATTTTGTTTCTTCCATATTTCCAACTCTTTTGCCAATTGGTTTCCAAATATTGTAGGGCTATTTTTAAATCCTTGTGGAAGTACAGTCCACGTTAGTTGTGTTTTTCGTCCTGTAGCAGGACTTTCCCATTCAAAGGCAAATATGCCTTGACTTTTCTTATCCAGAGGTATGCAAAAGAAGGCATCCTTTAAATCCAGTACAGTAAACCATTTATGCTCCTCCCTCAAGGATGTCAGCAAGGTATATGGATTGGCCACTACTGGGTGTATATCTTGAACTATCTGATTTATGGCCCTTAAGTCCTGAACTAATCGGTATTCCTTACCTCCTGATTTCCTTACTGGCAATATAGGGGTATTGTATTCTGATTCACATTCTACTAACAGCCCATATTCTAAAAATTTTGTAATTAATTCCTCTAATCCCTTTCGGGCTTCCCACTTAATAGGATACTGTTTTTGTCTTACCGGTTTGGCTCCGAGTTTTAGAGTCACCTTTACCGGTTCTGCCAATTTGGATCGTCCCGGAACTCCACTTGCCCATACCAGGGGGGTGACTGCATTGTCCACCACTTCTGGGATCTGTTCTTCCTTAGAGGAATCCTGTAACATAAATATTCTTGCCTCTATGGCTTTTGATTGTGGTATCCGTAACCTAATTTCTCCATCTTTAAAAGTTATTTGTGCATCTAATTTGCTTAATAAATCCCGTCCCAATAAAGGCAATGGACATTCAGGCATGTACAAAAATTGATGTGTTACCTACTGTTTTCCCAGCTTAAATTTTAACAGTTTCAAGAAAGGCCAGTTCTGTTTTCACCCCGTCGCACCAACAACCTCTGCTGATTTATAGCTGAGTTTTGCTTTACATGTTTATTATTCTCAGTCAAGATTGCCAGAATTTTTCCATCCCTTCGCATTTGTCTGACTTCTTTTTCTTTTTCTCTGTTGTTATACACAGTCCAGGCTACTTCAAGCATTTTACCTAAGTCTCTGGACTCAGCTCCTTCCAATTTCTGGAGTTTTTTCTAGGGCTGATTGTCCCATAAATATAGAGGCCAATTGTATAGCTTCTTCTGTGGTGTTTTTTGTTTGCTTGAGGTTTTGTTTGTTTGGTTTTTGTTTGTGTTTTCTCTGGGTCCAAATTAGTATATTTTCTAGCAGTCACCTTCAGTCTTTCCATAAAGGCTGAAGGGGACTCATTTAATTCTTGTCTCACTTCATAAAGTTTAGATCAATTAATTGCTTTTGGCATTGCATGTCTAACACCAAATAAAATCCACTTCTGATATCTAAACATCCCTCTGGGTCCCAGTGATTAGGGTCCCACTCAGGATTTGTGGATGGAAAATTCTGATCCACTGTCCCTTGTATAATCCCATTAGCATGAGCTCCTTCCACTTGTTTTCTGGCCGTATTTAGTACCATTTTCTTTTCAGTGTCTTCCAACAAAGTATTCAATACTACTTTGAAATCCTCCCAATAGGGGTTCTGGGTTCTGATTATTGTTTCAACTACTTTGGCAACTCTTTCAAGATCATCTCAATAAGTGCCTGCAGTTTCTTTCCCTGGTCTTAAATCAGTTATTGAGAAGGGAACTTTTACCATTACCGGACCCTCATTACCAACTGCCTGTCGAAGAGGGGCCTGGAGGGGAGCTAATCCGTCTCCTCCCCCTCTTCCCCTTGTCCTCCCAGCAATTGGGCTGAATCCTTCCGCCTCCCCTTCCACAGGAGGGACGGAAGCATTATTGGCCCCCAGATTTTGATGCCCTTGATCATTTCCTAGCCTTCTGTGAGGTGCAACCAATAATTCAACATCATCATCTTCAAATTCACATTTAAAACCACCGTTTACCAATATCACAAGCTGAGCAACCTTTTCCAAATTCTTATCAGGTTCCTGCCCCTTTAATGCCATTACCACAGAACTAGGTGAAACCAATTCACATTGCCTTTGCCATTCCAGATGATTTCGCAGTGTGAAAAACAAATCCACATATGCCATTTAATTCCATTTACCTTCCCTTTTACAAAATAACATTAGTTGCAAAATTGTGTTATACTGCAACATCCCATTTTCCGGCCACTTTTCCCCACTCTCTAACGTATACAGTGGCCACCAGTGATTACAATATTCAATTAACTGTTTCCGAGTCAGAGGATCAATATTTCCCAAATCCTTCCAGTGTTCCAGAATGCATCCCAGTGGTGTTTTTCGTGGGATTGATTTTTTACTCGGAAAAGTACCCATCTCCCAAGGACTCAGTGGTTGTGATTGTGCACTATCACAAGCACTAGTCAGAGGGGCCCTAACCCGTGTTAGAACTCCCTCAAGGATTTCTCTTGGTGCGGGCCTGTCCCACCACGGTGGTAAGAGAAATCTCAACCTTGGAGGCTTCCCCTCCCCTCTGGGCCCTGCTCCACAGGCTTTCGCCTAGCAGAGACTTTTACCTGAGACGTCTCCCTAGCCCAACTCTGCGCAGCTTTCACCGCGCCTTACGAGCAGGCCTCCCGTGCTCCTAGTGTGGGCCTGTCCCAATGCGGGCCTGTCCCGGAGAGCCACGGGGCTCCTTGAATATCCAAATCAAATAAGAATGCCTTTACCTCTCCCAGGGGTCTTGCTCAGAGCTCTTCGGTCCGGGGATCGGAGGTTCTCCCCGAGAATTCCCCGGTGCCGGCTGGAGGTCCTGCGATCCCACGGATCCGTCGAGGTTCAGAAGCAGGGTCCCACCTGGGTCGCCAGAAACTGTCACCAAAATCCGGGAATAAACCTCGTAACACCAATGTAGTGTTAAAAGGCAGGCATTCTTTATTGCAGCGCTGGATGCACGGGGGATAGCTCCACCCAACGTGCATACCAGGTGATCACCAACACACAGGTTATGTAGGATCAAAACATACATATTCATCATTTTTCTCAGAAAAGGCAGTCCTATGATAATCATTTCTTAGAATTCATTTCCATATTCTCCTCCCTGTCACGCATGCTCAGTGATTTGAGTGGGTGGTCCTCAGGGGTCTCTGGTGGTCGTCAGTGGTCTTGCACTCGTGTTCGCTGGGTGACCCCCTTCATGCAGGCATGCGCAGTATCCTTGTTGTGCAGGTACATCTGCACCTGTCCTTACTTCATAAGATTGATATTCCCGGGCCTATTGTCCGGTTGGGTAGGGACTGTACAAAAAACATAGCAGCATTGTATCTTGACACGGTCATCTTGCCACTTGCCATGGTTAGCTAGCTTCATTACCTATTACCTTGGTTACAAACTAATTATCTCAACCTGATTCTATAGTTTCTATTTCACGGCCCCTATCCTACGGTTACATGGTCACTAAGAAGAATTAGTCAGCTAGGAACTCTACCCATAGCCATGGCCAGCCTCTAAAGGAGTAAGAGCTCAGCCTCGAGCTCTCAAGGTCTGGACCAGGCTATACTTTGATCCCGTATCTACCTACTGCGTGATCTGTCCCGAAAGTCAAATCATAGTTACCTTTGAAAGAAGATGGAAGTTGAGGAGAAGTGGGCAGTAAACGAGAAATGGTTGGAAAACAGAAGGCGTGCAAGTAGCGAGGGAAGGAGCCGAGTTATCCCGAAGGACAGCTCAGCCCAACTGGCTTTCGCTGGCCCGCTTTTCAGCTTATAAAGCCCCGGTCCGGTGAGGTCACAATCGCCGGGCGGGTGCCGCATCACTGCCCCTTTGTGACACGGGGCCGCACGGGGACGTGTCCCCTCAAGGCCACACAGCTGCCAGGGCCCGGGCACCTCCCACAGCCATCAGCCACTGGGCTTCCCCACCGCTGCTGGCCAAGGGCTCTTTGTCCACTGGCAGAGCTCCCACCTCTTCCCCGAGCCGCACCAGCCGGATGAATAAAAACCTGCCCAGGGCTGTAAGCGTGCCTGTTCACTGCTTTGGCTGGAACACTCCGCATGCTGAGGGTTCTGTGCCACTCTTCCCTGGTCCAGGACCCTGTCCATGAGACTCGTGGAGCAAAGCACTAGATCTCTTAGAGGTTCATTTCCAATGAATTTGATCAGCCCCTGAGATACAGCCCTATGCAAACTCTGAACTAGCGCTACCAAAGAAACCCCTTCAGCAATGGTGCTGCATTGACCTTGTCTGGCTGCCACGTCCCCACCCAGCTGCTCTCTCACCTTGGGGATCCAAAAAACTTTTGTGGACGGCTTTTCCGCATCTTCACGTTTTCTCCTCCCTCCAGGGTCTCTTAGCTTTCTATTTGCCACCGCTTTGCCAGATTCCCCCTCGGGGTGGCTGGACTGGCCGTTTTGCTCCTGCCCCTCTTGGCTGCCCCAGTTTTGGGCTGGTTGTTATTGCTGCCCCATGTCAGCTGGTCGGTTTGGCCCCTGCCCTGCTCAGGGATCCAGACCTGGGACAGGGCAGGTCTGTGCTGGGAGGGGTTAAAGGGATCTAGTTTGTACTGGGACAGTGGCAAATCTGTGCTGGGGGAGTTACGGGGATCCACTTTGTCCTGGAAGGGGGCCCAGGATGTAGTTGGAAGGGTTCATAGAATCAGAGAATCAGCAAATGGTTTGGCTTGGAAGGGACCTCAAAGATCATGGAGTTCCATCTGTACTAGAAAACACTGACAACAAAACCACTGATGCAATACAGGCCTTGCAAATTGAAATAACTAGTCTGTCAAAAGAAGTCGTTCAAAACCGAACGGCCCTTGATTTATTACTAGCTTCACAAGGTGCTGTTTGTGCAACCATAAATATAAGCTGTTGTATGTACATAGACCAAAGCGGTAGAATCTCCACAGATTTAGACAAAATCCATCGACAAAGCGAAGTATTGCATAAAATAACTAAAGACGGTACCTCATGGGGTTTTGAAGACATTTGGCACAAGTCAGCTTCCTGGCTACCTAATTTGACTGGCTGGCTGCGGCAGCTATTTGTTTTCGGCCTGCTTATAGGACCGATGATAATCCTGACTTGTATATTAAAACAATGTGCGTTCTGGTGGAACAGGCGAACTTCAGGTGAATATGAGAACTGGACACGAAATAAGACATGCAGTAGAGTCAGGAAAATACTTTAAGAGAACATCACAACAAGATAATGTGTTATAGTCCTTCTTGTGAAAGAATTCACAACTTTAATGAAAAGGGGGGGAATGAATGAATAAAGGAAACTAATTAGCTTAGAACAATTTTAAACCCAGAATATATAACTTGGCAACACTTGAGTCAGGCCCCACAAACTCAGGCTTCGCCTGTCTCATGCTCCAAAGTAAAGAAAGAAAACAATTAGTAAAATAGTTAGAATGTAGAAACAGGATAAGAGAAGCCATAAATTAGGGAACAGTCCTTGGGTATGAACTAGAAAAAGACACAAAGTTTGAGGCACCCTGATAAAGGGGGCCCAATATGCCAACAAGCCATCCGACCATCTGGGCAGGACGGATAACGAGGTTGCTGAGCTTGCAAAACGGAGATCATGAGGAAGAGGTCACCCAACTGTGCACACTGAAGAAGAGGAGAAAGAGGAAGATTTGAGGAGGACGACCCCTGACGACCACCTGAGAAAGAAACTGCGCGGGCGTATCAGGACATTCGCATGTAGTCATGAGTTCCCGGAACAATAATGACTATGTATTAAATTTATCGGAAACCTGATGAATATGTAACTCTTTTGTAATATAAATCACGTACAATTTGTTTCTTGTCGAGATGCACGTTCGTGGAAATACCCCGGTGCGACTCCCAGCGCTGCAATAAAGGATACCTGCTTCATAGTCACGTTGGCTATTGAGTGAATTTTTTTTTGATTCAGGAGTTAAAACATACCAATACATTGATGATATATTGATGGGGGGGGTCCCATGCAACTGCAGTGGGACAAACCCAAAAGAAAATCATTACTCACCTGGAAAGTTGAGAACTTCAGGTTCCGGCAGAAAAGGTACAACTCCCCTCCTCCGAGGTGAAGTTCTCAGGCAGATGGTGGAAAGGAGGAGCCGTGTGTATTCTCCCAAAACCTTGGCCACCTGACAACAGAGAGAAATCCCAGAAAACAAAAAGGAGCTGCAACATACCCTAGGCTTGCTGGTATGCTGCAGGAAGCAGAGTCCGGATTTCTCTGTCATAGCTCGTCCCCGCTACGATCTAACGTGCAAAAGAGCTTCCTGGGATTGGACCCCTCTTCATGAGGAAGCCCCAGAATTACTGGTTTTTGAAGCAGGGGCATATCAAGCTTTGGGCCCAGCACACCCGACAGATCCACTCCAGATGGAACGGGGGTTTTGCCATTCCTGGGGCATCTCTAGACGTGTGGCAACGTGGAACGGAGGGTTTCATTCAGGCAGCTTCAAAGGTGCAGAAAAGCGATCCTGGGTCTGGCAGAAAGGCCTCTTTGTGGTCAGTCGAGCCTTGCAGGAGGCTGCAAGAACGCTAGGGCGACAATCCCTCACCCTGCGAGGGCCCTTGAATGTCCTGAGGCCTGTACTGGCAGCAGCCCAGCCCTGTGGGAGTCGCACCAGGAACCGGTTAGAAGTGGTACTTCCCAGCTGGAGCCTTCCAGTCCCACAGAGCAAGGCGGGGAGGGAGCGCCCAAGCTGCTCCAAAACCAGGAAAAATCACCCACTCCCTCAGGGGAGGAAACCCCTCCTTCCTGCAGAAAGGCAGCCCCTGCCTGTCGAATCCCACCTGAAAAATCCATGTCTGGTTCAGTGACGCCTCTTGGAGGAGGGAGGGGAAACTAGGCCAAGTACGGAGCAGTGGCTCTACACCTTGATTCCGGGGAGCACATTGTACCAGAAGGAGAAGGGAGCTGCTCAGCTGGGGAACTGATGGCAGTTTGGGGTGTGGTCATGAGAGAGACAGGCCGGATGGAGCCCGTGCACATCTACACTGATCCTTGTGCCGTACCAAGGGGTGCACCGAGTGGCTCTCCTTTTGGGAGCAACATCAGTGGGAAGTAAAGCAAAGGGAAAAGGCGGGGAGGAGATATGAAACGTGGCCAAGGGAAAACCCACTATTGGTGGGGTGGGTAGCCGCCCAGCAAGGGGGAGATCACCCAGCCACGTTCTGAACACTCAGGTGGTCTCACTCACCCGCCTCCAAACTGAAAATGTCCAGCCCCTGCTCCCAGCTGAAATGTGCCAGCACCCACAGGGGTGTCTGGCCTGAAAGCTTCCTCAGCGGCCTTTTCACAGCCCCGCTGACACTGGGGCTACGGGCTCGCCTAGCCGCCATAGGGGTGCGAAAAGCACCTTCCGGCCTTGGCGCCCTGCACCAGCATCCAGCCAGCATTTTCTTAATGCCCCCCAGGACACCATGGGCCTGCTTGGCCACGAAGGCACACTGCTGGCTCCTGGAGCGCTTGTTGTCCACCAAGTCCTCCGCAGCGCTGCTTCCCAGCAGGTCAAGCCCTAACCTGTCCTGGTGCCTGGGGTTGTTCCTCCCTGGGTGCAGGACCCTACACTTGCCCTTGTTGCATTTCATTTGGTTCCTCTCCATCCAGCTCTCTTGGTTGTCCAGATCTTGCTGTCCAGCTCGTCTGGATGAGGCCCATGCCGTGCGGGGCTTGGCTCCAGATGGTACCGCACCAGCATCTGCTGCAGCTGGGCAAGGGAGAGAGCGTGCAGGAGAAAGGAGATGGCACTTTGCTGCCGGTGCTCCTTCCCAGACCTCTTCCACATCAGGTCTCACCTACCCCATACATATTATTCGGTACCTGCTCTCTTGCTTGATTTGATGGCACTTCCACCCAAAACATCGGTCAGGTATTTGAACATCCCCCTGAAAACAGCTTCAGAAACACTCTTAGCAGGATGTTTCAGTAGTCATCTATTGTCTGATGAGACGTCCCTGGTTTTTACAGTGGCTTCCCCTGGCAATTCTTCACCTTCTTGTTTTGTTTTTAACCTTCACTTGGAAAGATGGATTGGAAAGTGCCATTATCCCATCTATTAATTGCTCTGCTTCTCCTTCCCCAGCGCTTCCTCTTCACCTTGACACAGTTACAGCCCCCTCTTTTACGCCCTGAACCAGCCTAGCTAGACTCCAGACTTCTGTGCTTTGCTACCTCCAATTTAAGGCATTTTCAAAATTTGAATGAAAAGGATTTCTAGACTATTTTGAAGACTCATCTCCAGAGGTATGAAAAGAGTTTCACTGGAAGGGTATTTAGCTATGAAGGTATCCAAAGGCAGCGTATACTGCATAGAAATTGGCAAGCCTCAAAACCAGCTACCAGACATGGACCTGTCCCAACATAGACAAAACACCTCGAGGAGCCCTCAGTCCACTCCCTGGCAGCTCAGACCTTGGTGATCCTGGGAAATCCGAGGAAGCAGCCAACATCAGTATGGTCCCTATGAAGAGGGTGCTGTGGGCTCTGCAGAGACAGGGAGAGGTAAAGATCTGCAGTAGAAAGCCCAAATGTCTCCTTTTATACCTAGTTCCAGAACTTGCAGAAAGAGGATCTCTTCCTTTAACAGGCATCTTCCTATTTTAGTGCAGATTTAGTTTTAACTCCCACCATACACTTCTCTTAAAAATGCTGTGTTTCCACAGACTCTTTTCTCAGTGTTTGCTCTTAAAAAGGGAAAAAAAAAAAAAAAAAAAGAGAGACAAACTGTCAAGAACCATGAAAGGAAGCTTAGGACCCCTGCTTATTTCTCCACTCACAGAACCTCTCACTCACCTCACTCGTGCCGGTCCCCCTCAGCCGGTGGTTTTCAGGACACACACTGCTCCTGCCCCAGTGGCTGCTGGCCGAGACCCCCACTCGCTCAGGCACCTGCACTCAGCCCCCTCCATTCACTCCACTAACAGCACTGGGAACCCCTGGTTGAGTCCAGTAGCTGGCACCCAGTCCACCCATGCCAGCCCCCCAGCAGCTGGCACATTGCCCTTCCAGGTCACATACACACTTGAGAGAGAATGAGATTACGCAGAGAGATCGTTAAGATTTAATAAGAAGATCGGAGAAGACACGACAGACATCATCTGTGTCTTCTACCAGTCACTTGTCTCTGCGGAGGCTCCAGTGTCATCAGATTGTCCGTCATCTGAAACCTCTTCCACAAGATTTGAGGGGACGAATCCTCTCGTGCCATCGGTCAGCTCTGCCATGTACCAACCGTCTTCATCCACATCTCCAAAGACGTAAACATATTGTCCAGCAACTAGAGGAAGCTCTAGTTCAGGCTGCTGATTGGGACCATCGAAAGGGTCATAGCTGTATCGAGCTATGAATGCTCGAAGCTCTGCCGGTTGTTTTCTCATGGCCTCCCAGAGGATGGTCTCCTTGTCTGCTGCCAGCTGAGCCTGGAGTGGCCTGGAATTGATGCGGTTGGATCTTTCTCTTCCCAGCCGTCCAAGTTCCTGATAGAGCTGCTGGCATTGCTTGTTTAGCTTCCGATACTGACCATTCAGTTCAATCAGCTGGGCTTGGAAGAGTTGCAGGGTTTTGTTGTGTTCCCTGTATAGTTCCGTCTCAGCCCTCTGCAGACGCCTGCCTTCCTCTTCTTTTCTCTGGAGCGCTAACTTTGTCTCCTCCAGTTCCTTCCCCAGCTGTTGAGTCCTGTCTGCCATTTCTCTCATGGCTTTCAGTTCACGCTCTGCCTCTTGCAGCTGGGTTTGAAGGCAGATGTTCATTTGGATGGCAGAGTCTCGCTCGTCTGCTACTCGCGCCAGTTGCCCTTTCAGGTCAGCATTTTCAGCTTGAACCTGTTGTGTCCAACCCATCTGCCCCCAGAGGCGAGCATTTTCTTCAGCCAGTTGGCTGTTTGCATCTGTCACCTCCGTGAGCTGCAGCTGTAACTCCTCACAAGCTGGGCAGCGGGTGCTCACATCAGAGGAGCCCCCTTCATCTGCAGCCACTTGGGCCTGAAGCTCCTCAGCCGCCTTGTGGGAGAAGTCATCCCGCCTGTCCCCTACCAGCAAAGCTCTGGCAGGCTCTCCCATGTCTCCATCCCTCTGCTGAGGAAACAATGCCATGCAGAGTTCCTCAGTGGAGCTTTGGATGGGCAGTGGCTCGCAACTACTGACCAGGCAATCGATGGTCGCCTGCAGGTGCCTGGATTTTTCTGCCAGCTGCAAGGCAAGGGCAGCTAGCTGCGCATTTTTCTGCTGCAGCCTCTCTGCCTCCTTGCACGCTTCTGCAGAGCCTTCCTTTTTCAGGAGGTGGTTCTCTGTTTCAAGGGCACTCTGTTGCCTCGCCAGCTCTTCTAGAAGATGCTGCAAGCGGGTGTTCTGCTCCAGGAGCTGGCTGCATGTGCTGCCAGGCAGCACCACGTCTTCCCCCTCTGGCACCTGGAGCTGAGCATCTGCCAGAGCCTTGCATGTTGTTCGCTGCCCAGCGCTGGGGCTTTCCAGTTCTGGAGTGCCGCCAGGGCCTGGGGCCCGTTTTGGCCAGAGGAGCAGGAGCTCTGCGTCTCCTGATGCCCCTGGTGCCCAGAAGGGCCTTCGGGCTGGGCCGTGCCAGGGGAGGCGGGCAGCTCGCCCTCGAACCACTGCAGGATGTATTTGACGAAGAGTCTCCTCTCCAGCTGCAGCTGGTTCTGGAGGTGGCGGATGTGGGCGGGCTGGTCACCATCCGTCTCCCACGGGAGCTGGCTGAGGACCTCCCAGAGCTTGCTTCGGGCCTCCCTGGTGCTCCTGCTGGGCCTCACCATCTCCTCAGCCAGCTGCCGCTGCAGGTCCCGTGCCTGGCGATCGGCGGTGGTGCACTCCCGCCGCAGCATCTCCTGCCCCTCGCGGAGCTCAGCCTCCTTCCAGCGCAGCAGCTGGCGGGTCTCTGCCACCCACTGCCGCTGGTTCAGCTCCTGCAGCTGCCGCACCGACTGAGCCTGTCGCTGCTCCCACTGGCATTGGAGCCGCTCTGCCAGGAGCTGCTGCTCCCTGTCCAAAGCTGCCTTCAGCTCCTGGGTTTCGGCAGCGAAGCGGCGGCGCAGCTCTTGGGTGCAGAGCCGCTCTTGCTCCAGCTCAGCCCGCAGCGCTTCCAGCTCCTGCCTCTGCTCCTCCTTCTGCGCAAGGCTGCCGGGGACTCGCGCTGGGCCCCGGCGGGGCGAGGCGCAGCTGCGCGCCACCAGCCCCTGGCCTGCAACATTCCGCGTCATGGCGTCGGCCACCAAGGGCTGCTGCCAAAGGGCACCAACAGCTGCGTTTCCTGGGTCTGCGAGGGGCGGCAGCCCCCTGACCCTGTTGCAGCCGCAGCCTCCCTTCACCGTGCAGAAGCACAGACAGCGTCTGCCACAGCCGGGGTGGGCGAGCGTGGCCTTATGTGTGTGTTCTGGCCCCGAGCTCACAGTGCAGGGGTGGGGCAGTATGGCCTTATATGGTCTGTCCCTGCTTCCAACACATGCGCAAGAGAACTCGACCGACTGACCTCCTCTGTACGAAGAACTCTCCCTGGCTTCCTCCCACGCATCTCTTCCATCTCCTTCCTCCCTTGTGCCGTGCGTAAGGAGATGCATAAGGACTCAATGGAGATGTTGCAATTAATTGTTCACAACAGTCCTTCACTGGAATGGGGGAGAAGGGTTTTACAGTTGGCCATGGCTCTGAGAGCAGCTCAGCATGGTGCTGGAGGCAGGGCCATCTCGGGGACCTTCTTTCAGGACCTTTTCCATCCAAGGGGCCTTTTGAGTGGTTGCTATGGAAAGGAACCTGCTTTTTGGGGCAAGAGCAAAGGCACCTGGGACCTTGGAGCAAAGTGGTGAAGATCTGAATGTCCTTGGAGGGCAAAAGAGGATGTGAGTGCAGCTGGGGAGGCATGGAGGGCACGTATGTACAGGGGCAGTGGAGGCCACCTGAGCTTTCACCCAGGGCCATAAGGGACTGGGGACGGAGAGAGAGCAAGGCGGAGCCCAGCTCTGCTGGGCTGGACTTTCTACTTCCACCTGGGGTAGAGCTGGGCCTCTTTACTAGCCTATTTATCTCTCAGCTTACCCAATCTATATCCAATGTATGTCTTGACTTAGGAAATCCTCCAAATAGGTGTGGTGGTTTAATCTTGGCTGGACGGCAGGTGTCCACCAAGCCGTTCGATCACTCCCCTCCTCAGCAGGAGAGGGCAAAAGCAAAAGGTCCTGCATGGAAGCAAAGCAAAAGCAAAAGATTATTCTCTACTTCCCATCAGCAGGCGATGTCCAGCCACTTCCCAGGAAGAAGGGCTTCAGTACTCATAGCGGTTGCCCCAGAAAACAAACGTCGTAACAAAAGGAATGCCCCCCATTCCTCCCCCTATCTCTCAGCTTCTTATTGCTGAGCAGATGTCACATGGTATGGAATATCCCTTTGGTCAGTATGGGCCAGCTGTCCTGGCTGTGTTCCCTCCCAAGATCTTGCCCACCCCCAGTCTACTGGTGAGTGGGGGAGAAATGTTGGAGAGACAGCCTTGGTGTGTGCTGGCACTGCTCGGTAGCAGCCAAAACACTGGTGCGCTATCAACACCTTGCTAGCTACCAACACACAGCACAGCACTGGGAGGGCTGCGGAGGGGAAAACTAACTCCATCTCAGCCAGAAACAATACAGTCGGTTGGCCATTTGGCCGCTCCGTGGGCCACCCGCAGTGACAGCAGGTCTATCTCCAGCCCCAGCACTATGGCAGTCGTGCTGCCTGCTGTTAATTGGCAGTTTCCTCTAGGGGAAGGGGCCGCCGCGATGCCACCCTAAAAGTTCAATCCCTGACCTTCAGCAAAGGTTGTTCCGGAGGACAACAGCACGAGCGAGTGATGAGCATCTGCAAAGCTGAAGATCCCTTTGCAGGGGCGGATCTTTCTGCACCAGTTTGCCAGAGATCCGAGGGTGCCAGACTGGGAATTTGGACATGTTGTTGAAGTGCCAAAATGGACAGACCTACCCAGAATGAGGAGCTCACAGTTGGGCCGAGATGTGCTAGGAGTGTGGGAAAAGCCATTAGAGTAGGAGCGGGTCCTCGTGCCCCAGAGCCCCAGTGCCCGCTGTGTCCCCCTGCCCTGGGTGTGCCCCCCTGCACATCACGTGGTGCCGTTGTGGGTCCCACAGCCACCCCAGCCACGGCCAGCAGTGTCTCCCAGGGCGGCGCTCTCTCTTTTCACAAAGATTTGGGGAGGATAGGATACTTTTTATTGGCCATCGCATTTTTGAAACGCAGCATTTGAGGGTCACTGACAAGACAATCACGGAGGTGGTGGCTGAGATTCTGTAATGGAAGTTCTTTTGTTCTGGAATTGAAGCCCAAGTCCCCTCTAACAGTCTTAGCCAGACTACTGACTCTGGCAGTACAGGGTTTCTTTTGTCAAAAGTGAAGATCATTCAGTTAAGCAGGAGAGCCTGTTTGGAAGTTTTAGTAGTTTGGGGTCAGAGGCCAGCGGGGGGCTGGTGGCCTCAGGGCTGGGGGCTGTTTCTGCCCTGTGCCCTTGGTCTGGAGCTCACAGCTGGGAACGGGCTTTCCCAAATCCTGCTGGGAGGAGCCAGATGTGCCCACCCTTAGCACGGCCTCAGGGTCTACTGCCAACCTGCCTTCCGATCAGCTCTTCCCAGCAGGACATTGCCCCGGAGTGACTTTGAGTTTTGCTGTTCGCCTTCAGGAAGCACGGCACACACCAAGCGCACCCAGAGCTGTGCCTGTGCCCGGAGAAGACTTCAAGCACTGCTGGATCTGATGGTGACAGTTCCCACCAGCTGTCCAGCTCTGGAAGATGCAGGTAAGATGGCACAGAGGGGACAGCAACTGGTTGTCACTTCTCTTGCAGGAACAGGGTTTAACAGGAGAAGGGAGGCAGGACAAAAGGGCCTTTGAGATCAAAAGTGCATCATGAGAGCTGGTGCCGTCATGATGAGAGCAGAGGGAAAGGAGAAAGAGATGCAGGTGCCGTGGCTGGGACAATGCTTCCGAGGTCACATCTGCCACACAAACAGAGACAGACAGAGGCACTGGGAGGTGGTGGAGAGGGTGAGAATGGTGCATGGGAGCGAGGAGAGCACGGGGAGATGGGAGACGGAGGGGAAAAAGCTGGGGTGTTGGGAGTGAGCATGCTCCTGCTGTGCAGGTGCTCATGATGTCACTGGTGTGTGTGCAGCTGATGGGGCAGGAGCAGGCCCCTGGCTTGAGCAGGTGCTCGTGATGTCATAGGTGGATGAGTAGGTGACAGGGTAGGAGGACGCGCCTGGCTTGTTTGTGTGCTTGCGATCTCACATATGCTTGAAGAGGTGATAGGGCAGGAGCAGGACCTGGCTTGGAAAGAAGCTTGCGATGTCATAGGTAGCTGTGTAGCTTTTCAGGCACAGGGCCAGAGGTGTGTGCATCTCCTTGTGATGACACTGGTAGCTCTGTAGGTCCTAGGGCAGGAGCATGCAGGTGGTTTGTGCAGGTGCTTGTGATCTCACCTGTAGCTCTGTCGGTGATAGGGTTGGAGCAGGAATGCTCCTTGTGCAGCTGATTATGATGTCAGGGGTGCCTTAGTAGTTGACAGAGCAGGAACTCAGCTGGTACAGCTGCTCGTGATGTCACTGGTGGCAAAGTAGCTGATTGGGAATGAATGGACTGCTGGCCAGTGCAGGTGCTTGTGATGTCAGTGGTGCCTCTGTAGCTATTAGAGCAGAAGCAGTCCCCTGGCTTGTGCAGCTGCTTGTGATACCATGTTCCCAAGCAGTCAACAGGGCAGGAGAGAGTCTTTTGTTTATGCAGCTGCTTGTGATGTGACTGGTGGCTGAGTAGCTGTTAGGGCAGGCGCACGCATCTGGCTTCCATAGGTGCTTGTGATGTCACATGTGCCTGAGTAGGTAATACAGCAGGAGCATGCCCCTGGCTTGTGCAGCTGCTTGTGATGTAACTGATGGCCAATGAGGTGACAGGCCAGAAGCACGCCCCTGATTTATTCAGGTTCCTGGAAGGCCAGTGTTGACTGAGTAGCCAATAGGTGCGGAGTAGGACCCTGGGATGTGCAGGTGCTTGTGATGTCATAGATGGCTGAGTGGGTGATAGGGCAGGAGTAGGTCCCTGGCTTCTGCAGCTGGTTGTTTGGTCATAGGTGCCTGAAGAGGTGACAGGGCAGGAGCAGGACCTGGCTTGTCCAGCTGCTTGTGATGTCACTGGTGCTTGAGCAGTTGTTTGGGTATGAAAGAACAGCTGGCTTTTGCTGGTGCTTGTGATGTCTGTGGTGGCTCTGCAGCTACTAGGACAGGAGCATGCAGCTCCTTTCTGCAGAGCTTCTTTTGATGTCATAGGTGGCTGAGTAGGTGATAGGACTGAAGAAGGCCCCTGGGTCTTGCAGGTTCTTTTGAGGTCACATGTTCCCAAGGAGGAGAGAGGGCAGGAGTCAGCCCCTGGCCTCTCCAGGTTTTTGTGATGTCACATGGACATGCGTCGGTGTGTCCTTGTTTCAGCTGAGATGGAGTGAATTTTCTTCATAGTAGCTAGTCTGGGGCTATGTTTTGGAGTTGTGCTGGAAACAGCGTTGATAATACAGAGATGTCTTTGTTATATAGAGATGTTCTTGTTGCTGTTGTTGTTGAGCAGTGCTTACACAGAGTCAAGACCTTTTCTGCTTCTCACGCCAGTACGTAGGCTGGGGGTGCACAAGACCTGGGGACGGGACACAGCCAGGACAGCTGACCCCAACTGACCAAAGGGATATTCCGTACCATGTGGTGTCATAAGGGGCACAGCACATAAGGGGCTGGGGGAGGAGGAAGGACGGGGGTGGCAGCGTTTGGAGTGATGGCGTTTGTCTTCCCAAGTCACCGTCATGCGTGAGGACCCCTGCTTTCCTGGGGACGGCTGAACACCTGCCTGCTGGCGGGAACTGCCTGTTTAATTGCCTGTTTTGCTTTGCTTGCCTGTGCACTTTTTGCTTTACCTATTAAACCATCTTTATCTCAACCCACGAGTTTTCTCACTTTTACTCTTCTGATTCTCTCCCCCATTCTGCTGGGGAGGAGTGAGCGAGCGGCTGCGTGGGGCTTAGCTGCCAGCTGGAGCTAAACCACAACAAGGTGGTAGGGTGTCCTGGTTTTGGCTAGGATACGGTAATTTTCACAAGAAGCTGTGAGGTGACATAGCCGGGTCAGGTGACCCATACTTGCTGAAGTGGTATTCCATACCGCATATGACATCATGCTCAGCATAAAAGGGGGCTAGTTGGGGACGGGCAGCGCGGCTCTGGGACGGTCTGAGTGTACAGTCGTCGGTTCGTCAGGTGAGAAATTGCATCATGTGTCATCCATTTTGTCTATTTTGGTATCAGTACTGTTATTTTCCTCTCCCTTTGCTGTCCCAGTAACCTGTCCATATCCCAGCACACAGTTTTTACATTTGTGTTCTGATTCTCCTCCCCGTGCCACCGGTGGGGTCGGGGTGAGCGAGTGGCCCCGTGGTGCTCAGCTGCTGGCTGGGGCTAAACCATGACAGTCCTTTCTGGCATTCAACATGGGGCAGAAAGAGTTGAGGTAACAACAGATCTGACCAGAGCGTGTTACAAGAAATTTGTTATATGCATTTATTATAGTAGGCAAACAGTCACTGGTCACAACGGTGGTTTGTTTGTTCACATGGCTGTGGTTTGTAAACCCTTACTTGCTGTATGTATTCCAGCGACACCGGAGGGGCCTCTGCCAGTGGTGACACCGAACCAGACCCAAGCAGGGTCGGATACACAAACACAATGCACACAGATGATCCAAAGGCTTTGATGACCTCAGCGTCCCAGCGGGGGTTCCCCAGTTGTTTCCCGAGCGAGGTAAGCAGCAAGTGCAGAGGTCCCTGGCACCATGGAGTGATGGCCCATGGTGGGGAACCACAAGTGTGAGCTTGTGAGGCTTTTATGTGAGAATGAGCACGTGCAATAAATCTGTGTGACGCGATGGCTAACGGACAGCCTTGCAAGCCACACACGAATAGTGCATGGCCAGCTACAGAGAAGGTGTGTGACAGAGGAACCTAGCCAGGGACAACAGAAGTAACAAAATGCTGCAATGTGGAATAGAAATCTCTGCTGCCTTACCGCAGCATAAAGGGATTTATTATAAGGAATCTGGGAAATAGCGTCACTGACCCCCAGCGCCGATCTCCTTGCCATTCTTCCTCACGTAACCGTCCACTCCACCCCCGCGACAGAGGAATCACTTACAGGCTATCCCAATCTTTGCTGCACACTTTAGCTTTTGGGCAGGGGAACTTGCAAAGGAATGAAATAAAAACGTAACAAAGTACAAACCACAATAAAAACAGAAGGCCAGTTTGTATGGTCTAGCCAACCACGCAGGGAACCAAACCAGTTAGGTAACCAAGCATCATCCTCATTTTGCCAAATGTGTTGGATAATATCCTGGCTATGATTGATGTCATTTTCAGCAGAGGAAGATGTATCTGTTACATTAAAACAACACATTCCCACAAAATCGTGACGTCCATGATTGTGTCGTAATAATGGATAATCAAGTACTAATTGGTTTTCAATGTACCTGGCTGGACTACGCTCAATTCCTTATTTACAGATGCAATGGCCTTAGATGTCCAATTGAGTCCTTGTGCCGAGGCACATGCCACAGGTTCCAATTGCTTGTAGCTATGTGTTACCACCCCCGGGATCCCAACTCAATAAAAGTCCCAAAGCTTCTCCATGGGAGAATAGGTTAATGTGTGGGTCACAAGTGTTGTCTAAGGTGTGCCTTGGAAACCTCTTCCTTGTGGCCAAATAAGGGAGGACACTCAAAGTGCCCCTACCAATTGTACAAGGACCGCCAGTAGAATTGGCAGGCATGTGGGTATGAGTGGTGGTTCCGCAAAGGAGAAACCACCCTAGGGGTAAGAGGAGGTGTGCAGAAGCATGGGTTGTGCTCGTGGTGGTGTTACATTTGAGCTGTGTATTTGCCATAAAATCCCTTGGGGAGGTAGCTTTAACAAAGTTAAAACACATTTCCGCTCGTGTGACATTGGCTATATGGAATGCATATGTCCACAGCATCAGGGATACGGATACAGTTCCCATATCATACAAATTTAAAGATGTAACATTGATCACAAACTCCTTCCAAAATGTGCAATTTTGTAAAACAGGTAATGGTGTGGGTACCTCCTGAGAGCATGTTGTTAACACATCATCAACAGAACATCCGCCAGCTATACAGAAAGCGGACAGGTTGGCTGATCGTTGTGCTAGTCATAGCCAAGCATTCACATGGGTCACTGAGTGTTCTGCTAGGTCAATTGCTGATGTCAGAAATCCAAGGATAGTGAACAGACATAAGAGGTTACAGAGGTCGTCGAGACAACCTGTTGGTGGGAACATAAAAAGGAATAGTATCTCCATCAGGAAGCACCAATGCAGTTGCTCCTGGCCCATCAGCTAACCCCGTTCCTGGCCGCTCTTTCCGTTGCGGTGTTAGTATCCAGACACTGGCCAGGGAGTGCACTGAAGGGGCACATAAAACGGTCGGATGCGCCAGCAGTTCGCACAAGAATGCCTCGAAGAAACGGAGTCCCTAATGCAAATTGAACAGGAGCTGACACAGAAACCTGAAACGATAAATCTGGAGAGACAGTTATTTTTAAAGGAGTGATTTGCATAGGCTGTATAGGGGTAAAACCCACGCATGTTGATTTGGACACTCAAGTCTTAAAAACCATTTATCTCATCCCCTGTCACTCCTGCTTGCAATAAATCCGTCCACATTTGTCCCCTAGTAACTCTGCAAGTATAGTTTTTAATACTCCACCCGACTTCTTGGCTTGAATCGCTCTAACCTGTTTCTCTGACCCTCCGCCCACTCTTGCTAGGTCCCTCATTTGGTTTACCAAAACTTCCACATGTCCCGTAGCAGGCATCACAGTTCCCAACAAAAGTGGCTTTAACCCACTCGGAGACCCTTTAAGCAACTGTGTTTTCATTTGTCGGGTTTAGCTCATCCCTCAATCGGGCCAACGACCCTGCCCCATCGTCCCAGGCTCTAACCATCCAAGCTAACAAAGACTCACCAGGTTGCTCTTGGAATGTGGTTCTTCCCGCATTGGCACCAAGGGTCTAGCTTGCACAAAGGACGGTCCCGATGATACTTTTCCATAGTCAATGTCAGAGTCTGAGTCAGAGGAGCTACTCCAAAGATTGCCATCCCATTGTTCAGGATTCCACGAGGGATGCGACACAACCGCCTGACCTTGTGCAAAAGGTGCCGGAACCTTCTCATATCACCCTAACCCCAACCCCTACACCTAACCCCTAACCCTAAACCCTAACGCTAACCCTAACCCTAACCATAACCCTATCATAATGCTAATCCTCACCCTAATCCTCACCCTAAAGATAACAATAACCCTAAACCTAACTCTGAGCTGAACCCTAACCCTAACACCTACCCCAAACCCCTAACGCTAACCCTAACCATGAGCCGAACCTGAACCCAAACCCTAACCCTAACACTAACCCTATCCCTATCCCGAAGCTAACCCTTACCTGAACCCTAATATAATGCTAATCCTCAAACTAAACCTAACCCTGACCGTGAACCTAACATTAACCCTAACAATAACCATAAGCCTGATCCTAACCATAAACCCAATCCTAACCCTGAGCCAAACCCTAACCCTAACCCTAACTCTACCCTGACCAGATCCCTCATCCTAACTCTAACCCCAAACAACATTAAGTCCTAACGCCTAACGCTAACCCGGATCCCTAACCATAACCCTTACTCTAACCCTACCATAAGACTACTCCAAACCCTAACTCTGACCTTAAACCTAACCCGAAACCTAACAAAAAATCTAACCCTAGTCCAAAACTGAACACTAACCCTAACCCCAAACCATAACCCTTAACCTAACCCTAACCATAACACTAGCACTAAAAACTTCCCTTAACCCTGAACCTAACTCTAACCTCTAACCCAAACGTTAACCCCTAATGCTAACACTTAAACCACCCTAACCCTAACCGTAAGCCAAACCTGAACCCTAAATATAAACCTAACCCTAACCCTAACCCAACCCTAACCCTACCCTTACCCTAATCCTATCCTAAGGCTAATCCTAATCCTAACCCTAACCTGAAAACCCTAACCCAAAACACTAACTCTAACCCTAACCCTTACTCTAACCCAAACCGCATCACTAACTCTAATCCCAAATCTTAACCCTAACTCTAACTCTAACCCTAACCTTAACGCTAACCCCAAACCCTAACCCAAACGCCAACTCTAACCCCTAACCCTAACCCCAAACCCTAACCCCTAATCCTAACCGTAACCTCTAACCCTACCTCTAACTCTAGCACAACCCTAACGCTAAACCGTAACCCTAACCATAACCAAGCCCTACCCTAATCCTAACCTAACCCTAACCCTTACCCCTAACCTAACCCTAACACAGCTTCTAGAACATTCTGCATATGTGGCCTGATCCACGAAAATCAAACTGCAAAGCAGTTATTTCTACTCGTGAATCGTGATTATGGGAAATGAGAGTTTAGTCGATACAGCTGAGGACGGTACGGCTGTGGCCATCTAGGCAGACTTCTGAGCTTTCTCATTTTCTTCCAAGGTAGTCACAGCCATGGGACTTCTCTTTCTGCAGAGCACTGCACGCAGAACTAGTGTGAAAGAGTTTGGTTTGTGACCAGTGCTGGCAGCAGATCGAGCGATCTAACATCCACTCCGTAGCAGCTGGGTTGCCACATAGCCAAGTTGTGGTGATTTGTCAAGGCTTTGGAAGCAGTTGTGCTGAACGAAAGATCTCTCAGGGAATCTTCAGATCTTAACTCACAGCCAATTTCTCTGCAGAGAGTAAACCGCAGCTGGAATGTTATCGTACACTACTTTTTCAGGGCTGAGAGGAGTAAGGGGAAGTTTTATAAGCTTGCTACTCACCCCTAAGAGAAATATGGGAGAAACACAGGCACCGAGTGTTTTATGGGATGCCATGCTGAGGGTCCCTGCAAGTTCGTTGCATATGTACAGCCAGAAAGTGCTTTGGACAGTCTATAGGAAATATTTAGGCTTACTTTTGTGTTTTGTTTTGCTTGGTGGTTTTTTTTACTGGTTCCTTTTGCGGAGGCCAGTAAGGACTTGATGACGTGAATCCAGATCTTTCCAGCTATGGTGCGGCAGTTGGACATTTGGAGCTCAATGGAGGCGTCTTCGGCAACACGGCAGTTTGATCAACTTGAGCTGCGTTTTCTGTAGAGAGAAGAAATAACACCTTTGCCTGTCCCAACCCACTTGTGCTTTTCTCTGGTAGCTTGCACTGAGCCTGCAGAAATGCTCTTGAAGCCAGGTAGTTAATTGCACTGAGGAACCAGCGTGGGGTCAAATCAAGCCCGAGTAAAAAGAAAACAAGTTGAAGTTTTAACCCAAATCTTTTTCTCAGCCTGGTTCTCTCTGAAGCCTCACCAGTTCCGGCATTGAGCACAGAGAGGAAGTGGCAGTGAAGTGGGAGTGCTGGCCAGGAACATTTGCAGCTCTCCTGTGACAATGTTTCTTACGTAAAAATGCTGGCTATAATTTGGAGGTTTTTATTAAAGCCAAATGTGTGAATAATTCTTTAAGTAATCATTTTATGATGATACAAAATTGGAATCGCAATCTCTTCTTTGTAAACAGTGTATGCCTTCCATAAATTCCATGGATCTTATCCTGCACTTTCCTGGGGAGACTGGTGTCTCAGTTACCTCTGCTGATGCGGGAACCAAGGTGCTGTAGGGAACCATTAAACTACAAGTGACTCACAGCTCTTCCTTGCTGATCGGCAAGACATGGCTGGATACGTTACTCCTTTAGGTAGGCACTGTCAGTCAGTGACTTTGACACATGTGCAGTATGAAGCTGAGAGATGAGCCCCTGTCCTGCATTGGCTAGGACTGTCCGGTTCAAGGCTGCCCAGGACAAGACATGAACGGGAAGACGAAGGAGCCAAACTCTTCTCCGTGGTGCCTAGTGGCAGGAGAAGAAGCAATAGGAACAAAGGAAAACGCGTGATACTCCATCTGAACATAAGAAAACGCTTTGTTGGTTTTTTTAATCTGAGGGTGTTCCGACATTGGAACAGCTTCCCCAGAGGGGGAGCGGAGTCTCCATCGGTGGAGATACTCGAAACCCAGCTGGACACAGCCCTCCACACTCTGCTGTAGCTGACCCTGCTGGAGCAGCAGCGGTGGGCTGGATGATCTCCAGAGGTCCCTTTCAGCATCGAGTCTGTGCTGCTGTGACTCTGCCCCTTTATTCCCCTTCCTCTTGCCGCACCACTCCTTGTCAATCCAAGTATCTTTTCCGTCTGCTTTAAGATGCCGATGGCCAGGTAAAAAGATTTTATTTTTTCTCTTTCCCATCCAAGTGCTCCGTCAGATTGGGAGAGGATCCCTAGGCCTGGTGCTACTCATAAATTTTGAAGCTGGTGTGATTCACAGGCTTTATTAAATAAAAGCTTCTTGTCCCACCCTTGAAAAAAGATCACATCCCAAGCCCATTTTACAGGTCCAGGAAACCTATCATCATACCAGTAGATAACCTATGGCAAGTACAAGCCAGCGTTCTGCGCTGTAGTCCTGTTTGTCCTAAGTCTCTGCAGTCACTTATTTCGGCATATTTTCTCATGCTCAATCACTACTCTTTCACATTCAGTTGATCCTAGAGAAGCAAGCTTCCCCTAGTGAATGGGAGCTATGAATCAAGCCCTCTGTTTCTCCCTTCCCTTGGGGTGTCTGGTGGCACTAGCCCTGTTTAAACGAGTTTGCACAAAGGTTGAGAATTGCAGAGTAAAAGGATGCGTCTGTTATTTCTCCTTCTCCGTGGAGCTGGCCTTGGCTTTGTAGCTGTGTAGATCTGATCTCTGGGTAAAAATGAGCAAGAGGTGAGTAGTATACAAGCTTGGTGGCTTTAGCTTGGCCTCTGGCAAATTTGTCTGCCATCACCTATGACGTGCAAGTGCGCATCGGGTGCTAAGCGTTTTCTCTCGAGGTACACTCTGTGTTCCTGGTGGTCCCTGCTCTGGGATTTCAGAAAAGCTGTCTTGTGTCCATGTCATTTCTCTGTGCCAGAACCCCGGGAAAATACTAAGAGGCAGGAGAAGCCCAGGGGATTGTCTGCAATCCCTCCTGCAGTGACCGCATCAGCCACCGGGCTTGGGCCAATGGTTCCAGCTTCTTCGTTTGGAGATGAAACCTGGGAAAGTCCCCGCTTCCTGGAGCATGGATCTTCCTCTCCTTGGCACCTGCTGGCTGAACTGGGGAAAACGGGGAGAGCGACACCCCTTCAAGCACCAGTTGTTCTGTGGATTAGGTGGCGGCTGTGAGAAGAGGCCGTGCAGTAGCTGTGTGGGGCCTGGGGGAGCTGAGGAGGTTGTGGGTGCAGCCCTGGGGGGAGAAGAAACAGCTCACACTTCAGGTGAAGCAACTCTTCTGTCAGCCAGTTTGCTCTGGGGAAGGTGGGGAAATGGGGCACCCATTGCTGGCGAGCAGAAGGCTTCTTACTGCTGCCGTGCTCCTAGTCTTTGCCACAATAGTGAAGCAGGTGCTGGGAGGAGGTAGGGAATGATGTCCTGGCAAAAGAGGGGACCTTCAAGTTGGCAACCTCTCCCCTTCCTTTGACGTCTCCGTATTGTGCTTGTGAGGAGGAGATGTGTCCTTGCGCCCATACCTGGGAGCCTGATTCTAAGCCCCTGTGCCAGCTTCTCTTCGATTTCCGTCATGTTGGAGACTCTTTTTCCATAACAATCCAATTCTTGGAGTTTGACCATTCTGAAGGAGTCACAGCTTCTCTTGCAAAGTCTTTCTTGCCTGTACGGTTAGGGAAATGGGCTAACTGAAGTGCTTTGAGGGATAGGAAAGCAGAGAGTTGAAAAGCAGAGTTTACATACAATTTAAGAGGCTGATTTTGGACTTGGCCGGTGACTTTTGGCTGTTTGGGGATTGAAAGCCAATGCCAGTGCCTATGAATCCAAATAGTTGCGTGGGGTCCTCCACAGGCTGCAGGGTGACTCTCTGCTCCACTGTGGACCTCCATGGGGACAAACCTGTGTCACCACGTTCTGCACCATGGGCTGCAGGGGAATCTCTCCCTCCTCCCCCTGCTCCTTCACTCAGCTTGGTGTCTGCAGAGTTGTTTCTCTCGCATATTCTCCCCCATCTCTCCCAGACGCTCTTACCCAGCAGATTTTACCCCTTCTTAAAGATGTTGTCCCAGAGGCGCTAATAGCGTTGCAGCATGGTGGTTGCATCATGGTGGAGCCTGGAGAGTGCCTGCAGGGCCTTTGGGGACGTCAGCCCTGAAAGCTGCCTGGGCAGCGAGAGCATCATGGTGGTGCGGCTCTGCGGGAAAGGGCTCCTTATGGGAGATTTCCACTTCCTCCTGCAGGGAGGCATCCTGTCCTGGCTCCCCCGCCAAAGGGCTGCTTCCCCTGGGGAAGGGGACGGGGGAGATTCCCCCCCTGGCCATTGCCTGCCCCACTGGTGGGGACTTGGCCCTGGGGGTGGCTCGGTGCCCTTTGGGGCTCGCCGGCCCTGATCTGGGGCTCAGCGGGGCTTTTGCACCTCCTTGGGTGCCGTTTTCCCTGGTGCCCCCTGTGCTCCCTCCCCCTCCCACACAGGCACGGGGCGGTTCTGGAGAAACAGCTTTTAATTGACAAAACACAGGAGAAAAGGTCCCATCAAAGCTACTCTAACCCCCCTCCCCCCACCACCACCCGCCCCCCCAAATACACCACCCCTCCTCCCCCATCCCCCACTCCCCCACCTCCCCCTCATCCCTGCTCGGGCTCTTCTTCCCCCCCACCACCACCCCCGGGCTGCCTGCCAGAGCCCTGCGCTTGCTGGCCAGCATTGGCAAGGTGCTCTGCCCCGCTTCTTCCCCCGCTTCTCGCAGGCGGCAGCTTGGGATGGTGGCAGGGCCATCCACGCAGCCCCCCACGGCTCCTGGGGCTCCATCCCCATGGTGTAGAACTCTCCCAGGCTCGGGATGGCGTCGGTGGTCTCGGGGACACTGTAGTCGGGGGTGAGCAGCTCCTTGAGCAGGGAGAGCGAGGCAAAGTCGCAGTGGGGGGTGGCTGTGCCTGGTGCCACCAAGCTCCCCAGGCACAGGGCTGCTGCCGAAACTATCCTGGCTGACCCCCACCGCATCCAGGGAGACACCAAAGAGCCTCAAGGCCTCTTTGAGAAGCTCCTCCTCGGAGACTGCAAAGTCTGCGTCTGGTTCCCCAGGGGCTTGGTGGTGGGGGCCAGCAGAGGGGCTGGGGGGGTGTGGAGGCCCGGGGGGATGTTGGTGCCCGGGTGTGCCCCCACAGGGGTGGCTGTGCCAGAGCTGCTGATCAGGGCAGGCTGCCCCTTGATGTGCCGGTAGCCAGGGATGGACGTGGGCAGTGCTGGGGGGGCTGGGACCTCCGCTCTCCCCTGATAGTTTTGGGGTGTGAAGTGTGGCGGCTGTCCCTGTGGGGTCAGAGGGGACTGCCCAGGCCGGGAGGGTCCTGCGGCCCCTGGGGCCCCCCCCGACAGGGCAGCACCCTGGCAGAGAAGCGGTGCCACGGGCTGAGCGTGGAGCTGGCCGGGGGAGGCAGGTTGGTGACCGTCCACTCGATGTGGAAGCCGCGGGGCTCGAAGAAGCAGCCGCATGTGCTGGTGGGCCAGGCTTGCAAACCAGGGAGGAGACTGGCTTCTAGGAGGTGAAACTGGGAGAGATGGCCCTCTCTGAAACTGGGGAAATTCTCCCGGAATTGGATTTCCTGGGCACGCATCAGGCAGGCGAGAGCAGGGATGCTTGCCTGGGCTTGCTGAAGCCCTGTGCCAAAAGTGCCATGGGGCCAGGGCTGATGGGGATGCTGGGCGTGCCCGGGGGCCGGGGATGGCGAAGGCGCCGGGGTGCCAGAGCAGCCAGGGGTGCCGTACCTGGCTGGTGGTAGTGCCTGGGGGCCCTGGGGTGCCACCCGCAGTGAGGGTGCCCGGGCTGCGGGGAAGGGCTGCTGCTGGCGGGGCAGTGGGCACAGGTTGGCTGAGCCTGGAAGAGAGACAGGAGCGATGGCCGGCGGTCACCTCCGCTTTTGCCCGCAAGAGCGTCCCCAGGCTGCAGGGGTCAGGGTGGGTGCCTACCTTGGGGGTAGAAGGTTTGGGGAAGGACAAAAGTCTGCGGGAGCCGGGGTGCTGGGGGGTCCCGGGGGCTGCGCGGTGGGAGCTGCAGTGGTGGCAGCGCCGTGTTGCGTTCTGGCTGTTGGCTGCTAAGGACTCTCTGGCGTCTCCCAGGAAGGAATGTGGGGTCTCCGCATGTTCCGCCCCGCCCCAACAGCCTCCCTTTAGCTGCAGATTCAGGATTAACTTTTAACCTCGATGAAAGATATCATGGTCCGACTCAAAGCACGTGATTAAACTGTGAAAACATCAAGGTAGAGAAGGATTATTTACTGTATTAAATTGTCTTACAAGCAGCACGCTCTGTTGCCCTGTGGATAGTATAATGTCATCACTGGCATGACTGGTAATTTTCCGTTTCTTTCCTAGTACAGGGATGCATTTATGAGGGCAAATCCAGGGGTACAGTTGGTGCCTCACAACAAAGTAACCTGTGAAAGCCCAGACACCCACTGTTACAAAGAGGAAAGAGCAGACTCTGCCAAAGAGTTACCACGCCTGAGGAAAGGGGCAAAAAGTGAAGCAATGCCACAGCCTGACTTTGGGATGGCAGGTGAGATTTCCTTCCATGTTCCTCAAAGGGAACAGCCTCGTTTTGTTGGAGGACGGAGTGTTGGAATCAAACTGCAAGGCCAGTTTTCTTTACTGAAGACTGCACTGCAGTGCAAATACCTTTCATGTCCCACATTGAGCTGCCAGGTGTGGTGGGTTGACCCTGGCTGGGGGCCGGGTGCCCACCAGAGCTGTTCTATCACTCCCCTCGTTCACCAGACAGGTGAACGCATTACAATGCAGAGCGAGCAGATCTCATTCTGAAGTTCAACATGCAGCCAAGTGGCTGGGGAGGGGGGTACTCCAGGCATGAGGGGGATAAGGAAGTGCTGCTACTCTGGCAGCAGCTAGGCAAGCAACTCTCTGAACTGTCACATTCTCATCCACTGGGAAACTTCCCAAGCCGAACTCGGGGGCATCAGGCTTTCGCACGACCCTAGAAGTTTCTCAGCTGAACCATTTGTGAGCAAGCAAGTTACTTGCCTTCTACTGGAGTTGGCAGGGTTGGCCTTGCAGGTTGAGAGTAGCAGGCGTACATCTGCTGTTCAAGGCTGTGCAGGGCGTGGAAAGTGGGGTGTGTATACTGCTGTAGAAATACGTGTCCAGCATCAACTTGGTTTGACACAAGCACTTCTACAGGAACTCCATCTGGGAGGCAGAGCTGTCATGTGGAGGAAAGAAAGTCTCCTTAGTGTGCATTGCAGCTAGGACTAGGGCAGTGATCATCCCCCTGTACTCAGCACTGGTGAGGCCGCACCTCGAGGACTATGTTCAGTTTTGGGCCCCTGGCTGCAAGAACGACATGGAGGTGCTGGAGCCTGTCCAGAGAAGGGCAATGAAGCCCGGCGAAGGGTCTAGAGAACAAGTCTGATGAGGAGCGGCTGAGGGAACTGGGGTTGTTTAGCCGGGAGAAAAGGAGGCTGAGGGGAGACCTTATGGCTCTCTCCCTTGACCTGAAAGGAGGTTGGAGTGAGGTGGGGGTTTTTCTCTTCTGCCAAACAACAAGGGATAGGACAAGAGGAAACGGCCTCCAGTTGCACCAGGGGAGGTTTAAATGGAATAGTAGGAAAAATGTCTTCCCCAAAAGGGTTGTCAAGTACTGGAGCAGGCTGCCAAGGGAAGTGATTGAGCCACCATCCCTGCAGGTATTTTAAAGGCTGCGTGTAAATGCGGCACACAGGGGCCATGGTTTAGTTGTGGACTTGGCAGTCTTAGGTTGACAGTTGGATTCAATGATCGGAAAGGCCTTTTCCAACCTAAATGATTCTATGAGTCTACATTTCTCCACTCAGGCAGAATGGAAGCAGGAGTGGAAGACCAGGGAGATCAATCTGAGCCATAACAGTTACGCAAGCTGGAGAACAGAGAGCTACACAAAACCAAAGTGGTTTTCAGGGCAGCTCTGAACCAGCCACACGGACCTAGCACGCTCCGCGAGCAGTGACCAACAACAACAGCCTTCCACCCGGACATCAGCATAGCCAGCAAGCTGGGACTTACCCAGGGAGTCATCAGGAGCAAATGAGGTGCCAATGGTGTTGGTGGAGGTGGAGCATGGATGTTGGTGAGACACAGCTCTGTGACCTTCTCGCCAATCAGGCTCAGGACTTTTTCTACTTGTTGTGCCGAGCCTGGAAGACAAAAATCCCAAAGTCAGTCTCTAGCACATATATGCGCTGAGGACACCCCCACCACGTGAAGCGACAGAGCTACCAAAAGCGTTCTGCACTACGTCAACAACTTCACTTTTCAGAGACTGGCCATGTAGCCTGCTACCAGAGCAAGGTTAGCAACTCAGGCCACCAGGCCCCAGTTTTACAGCTTTAGCTTCCAGGATGAACCCAATTCACTGGCAGGTGTTTTTCAGCCACCATTAAGCTAACATCCTTCACAGGCACGACTGCTATATTTGCTGATGCATGCCCTAGCTCCTTCTTCAAGCCTGGAGTGATCCTGCAAAAGGCATTGGTTAAACTACAGCAGCTGAAGATGCTAAAAAGCATTCTCGCCTCGAGAATAGAGGGTTCACATGCCAAGGCACCCTTGGCTTATACCTCTACTGTAACAGCACTGAGCAGAAAAGTTTTCTAAAGCACTAGACTCACAAAGCCACAAAATCTGTTTCAATTCCTTGCCCATCGAATTCAGGCCCCCAAGGTACGCAGCAGAGCACAAATCGAGAGGCATTCCACTTACCTTCGATGTGACAGAGGCGGGAGCCACCAAAATAAGGTACTCTTGTGACATAAACTTTGGCACCAGATGCTTCCTCCAGGAACCTCAGAAATTTTCCTTTTCTGCCCATCAAGCGGCAAACTAAAGCCTTTGTGAAAGAGTCGAGAAACCAACAGTTAGGAAGAGGAACAGAGATCAAACAACACTCTTCTCTGTGGCTTATTTCAGCCACATTCCCAGGTCCTGTAGTGTCGGGCCAGACGGGAGAAGAAAGGCAATGCTGGACCAGGGCAGACTTCAGCTGGTCTGGGAAAAGGTCAGGTAGATAGAGCTCCGTAAGCACAGCTCCTTTTCATAGATTCATCTTCACATCTTGGGAGCTAAATGCTTAAATCCTCTCCGTTTAGTGGTTGCGGATCTCCCCCCTGGGATGGCACGGAGCCGGTACCAGACTGGAAGAACCAGAAGATGGCTATGTAGGGCACGGCAGGAGGTGTGAGCAGCCCAGCGGTGGTTACCTTGGGGACCTCTATTTCCCAGATAGTGAGGTCGGACTTGCAGGAGCCTCCTTCTGGAGGAGCGTGCTGGTGCGTCACTGCCTTCCTCATGGCACAGTCACTGTCCACAAAATCCATGCCTTTGACAGCCAAACCTACAGGACATGCACACGTGTTAGCATTCAGACAACCCACACAGTCCAGCTACCAGACCCAAGGCCAGGAAAATGCAGCATTTCCTAGAGAGCTTACATTGAGCTCTTCCTAGGCATTCAGTTGGGATCTTCCTGTATCAGGGTCTCCAGTATTTCAGAAGGGGTCAAGTCCTGTCCCACATGACCTACCAAAGGTTTCCTTTCATACCTGAAGAAAAACCTGCACGCCTCTAGGAACTCAACAGAGGCCTGAGTTCAGCAGGAGTCCTTCAAAATAGCAACACCTTACACAGCAGCAGAGACAGGACACTAAGTCAAAGGGACCAGCTGAAGGAGAGCTATGCTGACATCAACCCTGGGCTCCTGCTGCTGCTGCTGCTGCTGCTGCGAGGTATTTTGCCTTTCCCCATGGCTTCAAGAGGGCTTTTCACAGGGAGTTCAGCATGCGGAAAGGGGGGGGCACGGGACACGCACGCTCTTCCTCTGCTCTTTGCACTGACATGACATTCTGGCCCCAACAGGGGTTGCGCAGTGACCTGAATGCCAGCTGTGCACACTACTGGCTGGGGTAAGGGCTTGCCTCTTGCCCAAATTTCGCCGATGCTTGAAGAAAGAAGGTGCCAGAGCTGAGCCGTGTTTTGTTTCCAAACCATCAGCTGATACCAGGAATCCTCCCACTTGGCAAGGGGGCAAACTCAAACACCTTCCTACTGGTCAGAGCCCAGACACAGTGCAGTCAGCGTAACGCAAGGCTGATCCTTCCTCCCTCCAGATGAACCAGCGGAAGCAGGAAGAGCCTCACTTGCTTCCAGGTAGTCAGACCATCCAGCGCAAGACCAAAGAGAAACGAAACCCAACAGCTGCTTCCCATTTGCCACATCTTCACTAGGTACACCACACAGATGCCTAGAAATGCAAAGGCAAAGAGGGCAGCTGTTTGCCATAGACTTTGCTTCCGGGGAAGTGGTCTGCAACCAACTCATTTGATCACAGTTCCTCAGAGCACTTCCCTGCTTCATCCAGCAGCACCTCAGAAACCTGCTGCCTTCCAGCTTCCATTCAGCAGCAGCCCGTCAGCACAGAGAGGAACCCAGTGCTTCCTAGAGGCTGCCTGAACTGAAGCAGAAACCACTTGGATGAGCACGTCTCAAGCCAGCAAGGTGTTCAACAGCCTGGCCTCCATCCAGACACGGCCCACTTCACTGGGCTACTCAAGCACACGCTTAGCTTTAGACAAGAATTAACTTTGTACTGAAAGGGGACCAGCCTGTTCGCCCCTTGGCAACAGACCCTGAAGATCACCCAGCTAACACGGGGTCCTACGGAGATGGGAATTCTGAGAGCAAATGCATACCCACCTGCTGCACACTCATCTGGGTTGGCAGTAGAGCTTGAATCCTCTACCAGGCTCCCTGCAGCACTGCCGTGACACTCCGAGGCCAGGGGGAGAGAAAGACAAGCAGGGCCACTGCTTTCATCCTGAGATCCCGTTGGTTCTGGCTTTGCACTGTTGTCTGCAACAGTGCTGGGCTGAAGTGTTCTTACGGACAGGTCTGGATGGTCCTCTGAGAGATCTGGCCTCTCCTGAGTTTGACAGGGAAGAGAGGGCGTCGTCGACCCTGCTGATGGCAGGGAGGTCGAGGTTTCATTCTCTGGGTGTTCCTCTTCCTCGAAGGCTGCCTCTCTCATCAGAACGCCTGCTTCTTCCATTGGTGTTGAATCCTCCTCTGGCACTTCTTGCTGCTGCTCTTCTTCAGCAGCTACTCCTTCTTGGTTGTCAGAAGAGCTTGCCTGCTTTTTTCTGTGGGAATAGATCCACCAGCAGCCAGGAAGGGCCAGGGCCCCGGGGATGGCATATGGGATGACTTTGCGGAAGTATGAAGGCATTTTCCAGAGCCTCAGCAATTCTCTCTAGAAGGAGCAACAGAAAGCATGTGAAAAGAGTCACAGGCAAGGGAAGAGGAAGGCTGAAGTTTCATCAAGGTCTTGAGGTTTTTCCATTCGCATGAACAGGCTGCTTTTCCAGCCGCTCTTTACATTCACATCTCTGCTCTACCAGCAGAACACAGACCAAGATCCTTGCCTTAAGACTAGGGATAGCTGGACATTTCTCACCGTTAGACTCATGGATTTCACATGACCTCACCTTTACACTTCCAGCCATTTCACCACCTCTCTCCTGCCTCAGCCTTGCAGGTCAGGACTACACACAGGACAGCATCCAGCACTGCGAGTTTCTCCGGCGCCAGGCTGGGTTCACAACACAGCTGGACCACAAGCCTTCCAAGACACAGACTTGAGACACTGCAGGTCTCCCCAGTTCTCTGCTCGAAAGGCAGCATCACTTTTCATGAGAGTTTTATAAGGTGACAACACACACTTCCGGCTCTAAAACAGAACTCACGGAAGGTGAAGTTGTGTTGGTTTTGTGTGGCAAGGTTTTGGTAGCGGGGGGGCTACAGGAGTGGCTTCTGTGAGAAGCTGCTAGAAGCTTCCCCTGTGTCTGATAGAGCCAATGCCAGCCGGCTCCAAGACGGACCCGCCGCTGGCCAAGGCCAAGCCAATCAGCGCCTCTGTGATAACATATTTAAGAAAGACAAAAACAGTTAGAGAGTGCTTTTGCAGCCAGAGAGAGGAGTGAGAAGATGTAAGAACATCTGCAGACACCAAGGTCAGTGAAGAAGGAGGGGGAGGAGGTGCTCCAGGCGCCGGAGCAAGATTCCCCTGCAGCCCGTGGTGAAGACCATGGTGAAGCAGGCTGTCCCCCTGCAGCCCATGGAGGGAGGATGAGGGGGTGTAGCGATTCCACCTGCAGCCCGTGGAGGACCCCACGCCGGAGCAGGTGGAGACACCTGAAGGAGGCTGTGACCCCGTGGGAAGCCCGCGCTGGAGCAAGCTCCTGGCAGGACCTGTGGATCCGTGGAGAGAGGAGCCCACGCCAGAGCAGGTTTGCTGACAGGACTTGTGACCCCGTGGGGGACCCACGCTGGAGCAGTTTGCTCCTGAAGGTCTGCACCCCGTGGAGGAGACTCACGTTGGAGAAGGCCGTGAAGGACTGTCTCCCGTGAGAGGGACCCCACGCTGGAGCGGGGGAACAATGAGTCCTCCCCCTGAGGATGAAGAAGCGGCAGAAACACCGCATGATGAACTGACCGTAACCCCCACTCCCCGTCCCCCTGTGCCGCTGCGGGGGGCGGAGGTTGAAGCTGGGAGTGAAGTTGGGCCCGGGAAGATGGGAGGGGTGGGGGGAGGTGTTTTTAAGATTTGGTTTTATTTCTCATTCCTCTACTCTGTTTTGCTTAGTAATAAATAAGATGAATTCCCTCTCTAAGTTCGGTCTGTTTTGCTCGTGATGATAATTAGAGAATGATCTCTCCCTGTCCTTATCTCGACCCGTAAGTTTTTTTCATTGTACCTCTTCTCCCCTGTCTAATGAATCAGAGGAGTGATAGAGCGGCTCTGGTGGGCACCTGGCCTTCAGCCAGGGTCAACCCACCACAGTCTTTTTTGGCGCCCAACGTGGGGCTCGAGAAAATCGAGATAAGGATAGTAATTGGAAGAGGTAACGGGCAAAACATTGACTGAACGTAACTTGAGAGTGATATAGTGGTGAAGGGACTAGAGGTAGATTTTGTGCATAGATTGTCCACTCTTGTTTGGTGTTGTGATAGTGTTGTTTTGATTTTGGTGTGGGGAATTCTTTTTCTTTTTCTTTGTTGATGTGATTAGTGTTTGTGAAGTTTTGTGTTGAATGTATATTTTAATGATAATTCTTAAATATGTGATTCACAGAGGCGAGGGGTGGAATGTGTTGGTTTTGTGTGGCAAGGTTTTGGTAGCGGGGGGGCTACAGGGGTGGCTTCTGTGAGAAGCTGCTAGAAGCTTCCCCTGTGTCTGATAGAGCCAATGCCAGCCGGCTCCAAGACGGACCCGCCGCTGGCCAAGGCCAAGCCAATCAGCGCCTCTGTGATAACATATTTAAGAAAGACAAAAACAGTTAGAGAGTGCTTTTGCAGCCAGAGAGAGGAGTGAGAAGATGTAAGAACATCTGCAGACACCAAGGTCAGTGAAGAAGGAGGGGGAGGAGGTGCTCCAGGCGCCGGAGCAAGATTCCCCTGCAGCCCGTGGTGAAGACCATGGTGAAGCAGGCTGTCCCCCTGCAGCCCATGGAGGGAGGATGAGGGGGTGTAGCGATTCCACCTGCAGCCCGTGGAGGACCCCACGCCGGAGCAGGTGGAGACACCTGAAGGAGGCTGTGACCCCGTGGGAAGCCCGCGCTGGAGCAAGCTCCTGGCAGGACCTGTGGATCCGTGGAGAGAGGAGCCCACGCCAGAGCAGGTTTGCTGGCAGGACTTGTGACCCCGTGGGGGACCCACGCTGGAGCAGTCTGCTCCTGAAGGTCTGCACCCCGTGGGAGAGACTCACGTTGGAGAAGTTGGTGAAGGACTGTCTCCCGTGAGAGGGACTCCATGCTGGAGCAGGGGAAGGATGAGAGGAGTCGTCCCCCTGAGGAGGAAGAAGCGGCAGAAACAACGTGTGATGAACTGACCGTAACCCCCATTCCCCGTCCCCCTGTGCCACTGAGGAGGGGCGGAGGTTGAAGCCGGGAGTGAAGTTGAGCCCGGGAAGTTGGGAGGGCTGGGGGCAGGTGTTTTAAGATTGGATTTTATTTCTCATTCCTCTACTCTGTTTCGCTTAGTAATAAGTTCAGATAAATTTCCTCTCTAAGTTCACTCTGTTTTGCTTGTGACAATAACTAGTGAGTGATGTCTCCCTGTCCTTATCTCGACCCATAAGCTTTTGGTGATACTTCTTCTCCCCTGTCTGGTGAACGAGGGGAGTGATAGAGCGGCTCTGGTGGGCACCTGGCCCCCAGCCAGGGTCAACCCACCACACCTGGCAACTCAGTGTGGGACATGAAAGGTATTTGCACTGCAGTGCAGTCTGCAGTAAAGAAAACTGGCCTTGCGGTTTGATTCCAACACCGCATCCTCAAACAACACGAGGCTGTTCCCTTTGAGGAACATGGATGGAAATCTCACCTGCCATCCCAAAGTTAGGCCGTGGCATTGCTTCACTTTTTGCCCCTTTCCTCAGCCTTGGTAACTCTTTGGCAGAGTTTGCTTTTTCCTCTTTGTAACAGCGGGTGTCTGGGCTTTCACAGGTTGTTTTGTTGTGAGGCACCAGCTGCACCCCTGGATTTGCCTTCATAAATGCATCCCTGTACTAGGAAAGAAACAGAAAATTACCAGTCATGCCAGTGATGATATTATGCTATCCACAGGGCAACAGAGCACGCTGCTTGTAAGACCATTTAGTACAGTAAATAATCCTTCCCTACCTTGATGTTTTCACAGTTTCATCACGTGCTTTGAGTCGGACCGTGATATCCTTCATCAAGGTTAAAACTTAATCCTGAATCTGCAGCTAAAAAGTTACAAATCGTTTTTCAAGGTTCCACGGTTAAGAATGTTGCAGAGAGTTTTTCACAGTTAAGGATGTCACAGAGAGTTTTGTAAACAGTGGCTAGGGACTCCTGAGGATGGCCATTGTACAGTGCACCCATTACGTCAGTTCCTATTTACCCAGAGAATGTGTCAATGATGATGTGCTTGTCAAGAGGTAGAAGCATAACCCATACATCGTTAGTCTGATCAACAGACCCCGAAGAACCTTTTGGGAGTGCCAGAAGTATTGAGAAACTAGGGGAAAGGGAATTTGGGCCAGGGTCTCTGCAACCACCGACCCATGAGCCCCCTACCCAAACTATACCACCTACCCAAAGATAAAGGCAGAGAAAAGAACCGAGCATGCCTTCTAGTTTGCATGCTAGGAGAAGAAATATGAAGCAATCGTTGTAACTGGGAGTGTCCTAATTTGGAAGGTTTGTGTATAAATGTGACAGAGAACGGGCATTAGGTGTGCTTGATTTGTGGGAATCCACTGAGCACCCAGGCCTGAATAAAAAGCAGTATGTCTCCTCTGTGTGTGAGAATTGGCTTATCGCACACCAGGCAACGAATCCACTGCTCGGACAACAAGCTGATGTCTGGGAAGCCAAAATGTGCCATCAAGACAAGGACTGCTCCTCCAGAGATTTCTCCTCATGGCCTATCGAGTAACTCCGCAGTGCGGGCATCCCGGCTGGGCCATCGGTAGCAGACACCCGCTGCAACAGCTGCTTTGTTTTCCATGCCCCTCATCCTCACACAGAGGCTCTCCAGCACATCCTTGCTGACTGTAAGGGCTGTGCCATCCAACCTCTCCCTTCCATAGAGTGCGACACCTCCACCTCGCCTGCCCTGCCTACCCCTCCTGAACAGCCTGGAGCCTCCATGCCAGCACTCCAGGCGTGGCACTCATCCCACCAAGTCCCACAAATCCCAAGGACGTGCCAGCTCTGGCAACGCAGCAAGGCCCCCCCTGAACCCTTTCCCTCCCCAGGCAGGAGGGGCTGGGGAGGCTGTTGGGGCGGGGCGGAACACACGGAGGCCCCACATTCCTTCCTGGGAGACGCCAGAGAGTCCTTAGCAGCCAACAGCCAGAACGCAACACGGCGCTGCCACCGCTGCAGCTCCCACCGCGCAGCCCCCGCGACCCCCCGGCACCCCGGCTCCCGCAGACTTTTGTCCTTCCCCAAACCTTCTACCCCCAAGGTAGGGACCCACCCCGACCCCTGCACCCCGGGGACGCTCCTGGGGGCAAGAGCAGAGGTGACCGCTGGCCATCGCTCCTGTCTCTCTTCCAGGCGCAGCCAACCTGTGCCCACTGCCCCGCCAGCAGCAGCCCTTCCCCGCAGCCCGGGCACCCTCACTGCGGGTGGCACCCCAGGGCCCCCAGGCACTACCACCAGCAGGTATGGCACCCCTGGCTGCTCTGGCACTCCGGTGCCTTCGCCATCCCTGGCCACCGGGCACACCCAGCATCCTCATCAGCCCTGGCCCCATGGCACTTTTGGCACAGGGCTTCAGCAAGCCCAGGCAAGCGGCCCTGCTCTCGCCTGCCTGATGCGTGCCCAGGAAATCCAATTCCCAGAGAATTTCCCCAGTTTCAGAGAGGGCCATCTCTCCCGTTTCACCTCCTAGAAGCCAGTCTCTTCCCTGCTTTGCAAGCCTGTCCCACCAGCACATGCGGCTGCTTCTTCGAGCCCTGCGTCTTCCACATCGAGTGGACGGTCACCAACCTGCCTCCCCCGGCCAGCTCCACGCTCAACCATGGCACCACCTCTCTGCTGGGTGCTGCCCTGTGGGGGGGGCCCCAGGGTCCGTAGGACCCTCCCGGCCTGGGCAGCCCCTCTGACCCCACAGGGACAGCCGCCACACTTCACATCCCAAAACTATCAGGGGAGAGTGGAGGTCCCAGCCCCCCCAGCACTGCCCACGTCCATCCCTGGCTACCGGCACATCAAGGGGCAGCCTGCCCAGATCAACAGCTCTGGCACAGCCACCCCTGTGGGGGCACACCCGGGCAACAACATCCCCCCTGGGCCTCGACACCCCCCTCAGCCCCTCTGCTGGCCCCCACAAACAAGCCCCTGGGGACCCAGACAGAGACTTTGCAGTCTCCGAGGAGGAGCTTCTCCAAGAGGCCCTAAGGCTCTTTGGTGTCTCCCTGGATGCGGTGGGGGTCAGCCAGGATAGTTTCGGCAGCAGCCCTGTGCCTGGGGAGCTTGGTGGCACCGGCACAGCCACCCCCCACTGTGACTTTGCCTCGCTCTCCCTGCTCAAGGAGCTGCTCACCCCCGACTACAGTGTCCCCAAGACCACCGATGCCATCCCGAGCCTGGGAGAGTTCTACACCATGGGGATGGAGCCCCAGGAGCCGTGGGGGGCTGCGTGGATGGCCCTGCCACCGTCCCAGGCTGCCGCCTGCGAGAAGTGGGGGAAGAAGCGGGGGCAGAGCGCCTTGCCAATGCTGGCCAGCAAGCGCAGGGCTCTGGCCGGCAGCCCGGGGGTGGCAGGGGGGGAAGTAGAGCCAGAGCAGGGATGAGGGGGAGGTGGGGGGAGTGGAGGATGGGGGAGGAGGGGTGGTGCATTTGGGGGAGGGAGGGGGGGTTAGAGTAGCTTTGATGGGACCTTTTCTCTTGTGTTTTGTCAATTAAAAGCTGTTTCTCCAGAACCGCTCTGTGCCTTTCTCCTTGGTTCTTTTAAGACTCCGGTCACTTTTCTGCTAGACACAGGGGCCCAAATCTCTGATTTAAATGCCGATACCGCAGGCCGGAGTGGGGTTGTCCCCGATTAATAACAGATAGGGGTTACCGATGTATTTGGATATTGCAAACCCCAACCTACAGCCCAAGTAGAGTGCTGGTTGCTGGCAGACACCACCCCCACCAAGACCACTATGGTGTTGGGAGTGCTCCCCACCAATAGTCTGGGATTGGATTTATTTGAAGGGGAAGTCCTGGACGGGAAGTGGTGGCTTACGTTCGATTTTTGCCCCTTAAACGCAGGCACTAGTCCCCTGACAGCAGCTGTGCCTGATACAGCCCAACAGATTGTCACCATACAGGAACAGTCCCATAACATTTTAGCCACCACTGATGTAACAGATATGTTTTTCATGGTTCCTCTACAGGAAGGCGACCGAGATAGATTTGCATTCACATGGCAAGGTATGCAATAGACCCTTACTCCTTTGCCCCAAGGATATCGGCATTTGCCTACCTTGGCACATCACGCCCTGGCCCCAGCACTATCAGAAATCATCCCCAAAGGGGGGAGTTAAAATGTACCAACACATTGATGATATATTGGGGGGGGACCGACGCCACTGCAGTGGGACAAACCCAAAAGAAAATAATTACTCACCTGGAAAGTTGAGAACTTCAGGTTCCGGCAGAAAAGGTACAACTCCCCTCCGCTGAGGTGAAGGTCTTGGGCAGATGGTGGAAAGGAGGAGCCGCGTGTATTCCCCCAACACCTTGGCCACCTGACAACAGAGAGAAATCCCAGAAACCAAAAAGGAGCTGCAACATACCCTAGGCTTGCTGGTATGCTGCAGGAAGCAGAGTCCGGATTTCTCTGTCATAGCTCGTCCCCCGTACGATCTAACGTGCAAAAGAGCTTCCTGGGATTGGACCCCTCTTCATGAGGAAGCCCCAGAATTACTGGGTTTTGAAGCAGGGGCATATCGAGCTTTGGGCCCAGCACACCCGACAGATCCACTCCAGATGGAATGGGGTTTTGCCCTTCCTGGGGCATCTCTAGACGTGTGGCAGCGTGGAACGGAGGGTTTCATTCAGGCAGCTTCAAAGGTGCAGAAAAGCGATACTGGCTCTGGGAGAAAGGCCTCTTTGTGGTCAGGCGAGGCTTGCAGGAGGCTGCAAGAATGCTAGGGCGACAATCCCTCACCCTGCGAGGGCCCTTGAATGCCCGGAGGCCTGCACTGGCAGCACCCCAGCCCTGTGGGAGTCGCACCAGGAACCGGTTAGAAGTGGTATGCCCAGCTGGAGCCTTCCAGTCACACACAGCAAGTGGGGGAGGGAGCGCCCAAGCTGCTCCAAACCCAGGAAAAATCACCCACTCCCTCAGGGGGGGAAACCCCTCCTTCCTGCAGAAAGGCAGCCCCTGCCTTTGAATCCCACCTGACAAATCCCTGTGTGGTTCAGTGACGCCTCTTGGAGGAGGGAGGGGAAACTAGGGAAGTACGGAGCAGTGGCTCTGGAGACCTTTCCAGTAAAGACGGCCTGAGCACAGAAGGTGTCGAGCCCCTCAGCCTCACCTCAGTCTGCTCTTATTAAATCCCCCTCCCCTTTCAGCACCAGCCCTGCATTTTCCTGGTTCAGCCTCAGTCTCAGCAGCAATGAAAGCTCTTCTCTATGCTCTGTCCTGGTTTCAGCTGAGAGGGTTAATTTTCTTCATATTAGCTAGTATGGGGCTATGTTTTGGATTTGTGCTGGAAGCAGTGTTGATAGTATAGAGATGTTTTTGTTCTAGGGACCTATTGTTGAGCAGTGCTTACCCAGAGCCAAGGCCTTTCCTGCTTCTCGCACTGCCCTGCCAGCGGGATGGCTGGGGGTGCAAAAGGAGTTGGGAGGAGACACAGGACAGGTGACCCAAACAGACCAAAGAATATTGCATACTATATGACGTCATGCTCAGTTTATAAGGAGCTTGGGGAAGAAGAGGGACTGGGGGCTTGGGGGGGGCAGGCGCGGCAGCATTCAGAGTGATGGCGTTTGTTTTCCCAAGTAACTGTGACGTGTGATGGAGCCCTGCTTTCCTGGAGATGGCTGAACGCCTGCCTACCCATGGGAAGCGGTGAATGATTTCCTTGCTTTGCTTTGCTTGCGCGCACGGCTTTTGCTTTACCTATTAAACTGTCTTTATCTCAACCCACGAGTTTTCTCACTTTAACTTTTTGCAATTCTCTCCCCCATCCCGTTGCGGGGGAGTGAGCAAGCGGCTGCGTGGGGCTCAGCCTCCGGTTGGGGTAAAACCATGACATGCTCTTGACTTCCCATGCAACCACCAACACCAGGCAAGCGGTCCCTTGCCTTCAAACAGAGCTCCACAATAAAGGAAATGCATAGACATTCCTTCCTGAGAGCTCGTCCTTGCTCCCACCTCCTGCCAGCTGCTTCATGGCCCCTGTCATTGCCCTGTCCCGGTGCTGGCCCATCCCTGCTGCCCACACATGCTCCCATAGCCCCCCAGTGCAGGCACAGCACAGGGAAGAGTAAATTCAAGGGTTGGGGGGAGTTCTCCCATCACGATCCCACAGACAGCCCTCAGTTCACTTTGCCCCCCCCACAACCCTCCTACTTTTGCAGCCTCCCCCAACACCCGACCCTTCCCCAGCCCCAGCTCTGTCCCATGTGGGGCTTTAAAACTCCCCTGCTGCGGGGTCTGCCAGCTCCCGGGCAAGGTTGAGAGGCCGGGCACGGCTGGCCATTGCCCCGATACAGGCACTGAGCCCAGCAGGAGGATGGACATGGCCTCACAGCCAGACTCAGCCATAATGCTGTGGGGAGGAGCCAGTGCTGGAAAGGCCAGTGAGAGAGGCTGGGGGGCCGTGAAGGCCCTGGGCCACCTTCCCAGTCTGTCCATGCCACCAAGGGCACAGGCTGGGCTCTCCTCTCTTCTTTGACCTAGGCGGGAAACACACAGCTCCTTTACCTTGCAAATAGGACAGGTCATCAACCCCAAAGTTTTCCTTGGCTCAAGCCATCTGTTTTCTAGTACTCGTTGGCAGCGTTGCAGATGGAAAACGTGGCTACAGTCCAACTTTAGAAAAGGATACGTGTAAGTGAACACTGAAGTTACATTAACCACTGACATAAAGGTGGCTGTTTGCTTTTAAGTGGCAACATAACTCACCTCCAAAATTAATTTCTTTCAAGGCCTGGAAGACTCCTATTTTCTTCTTAACAAAGGAGAAAAAGAATATTAAGTGGCTCGTTACAGTCCTAACCTCCCTACTCCAAAACCACCAGTGGATATAGAATCATTTACTTTTGAAAAGACCCTTCAGAACATCAAGTCCAGGCGTTAACCTAACACTACCACGCCTGCCTCTTGCACCGGCATGTCTCCGTTCCCGTCCACGAGCCCTAACTCTGCACCACAAACCCACTGCCGTGAGTCCTAAGCCTGTGCGGTAAGCAGTCTGAGCTGCACACTGATGTTCTTCTCTCCTGGGCCCTTTCGAGGCCAGCTGAGCTCTCCCCAGCTCTCCCCAACACACCTGCCCTCTCCCTCGCCCAGCCCAGCATCCCAGCCCGGGCTGGCCCCCATGGCAGTGCCCACCACATGGTGCTGCATGGAGAGCTCTGGGCACTCACACCACAGCCAAAGCCCCTGTGCAGGGCAAAGCAGCTCCTAGGGGGGAAAGAAGGGGGCCAGCCCCCGCACCAGCCCCAGGACTGGGGCCAGCCATGGGATGAGGAGGCAGTGGCCAGTGTCTCCCTGTGTCCCCTGCTCTTCTCTCCAAGAGATCCCACTGCCAGCAGCCCCTCTCCCCTACACCAGGCTCCTGGCCCGGGAGCTCCCCAGGCTGCTCCTACTGCCCCAGTAACAGCGCAGCCTGCCCTGAGCTGGTGCATGCACAAAGAGATTTTCCTTTGCCATTTATTCCCTGCCAGAAGAACAGAGTTGCTCCCTTGGGTCCTCTTCTCCAGGGAGGTCCCTGCCCCTACAGAGCCTTTTCCCAGGGGACAGTTTCTGTGCTGGCCTGGCTGGAAATTCCTGCCTCCTCCCTGTTCTCCCTGCAGGGCCCCGAGCTGGCGGTGCTGCTCTGCAGAGCAAGTGGGCTGTGGTGCTTGAAAGGCCCGGGGAGAAAGTCCCAGGCAGAACCCTGTGAATCGTTCACCGTCTCCAGGGGCACTGGGCACCCACAGGTGAAGGCTCAGCCCAGGCCCAGGCCCTAACACACCACCCGATGCCAACAAGAAGAGTATCACAGAGAAAGTGCCAAAAGCACAGCAGGTTCCCCAGACAAATTGGCAATCACTTGTGAAGAGACATGGGCGGCTTATGGCTGCTGAGAGACAAGTGAATCATCAGCTTCCTGAGTGCGTCTTTGAGCTCCTGGTTCCTCATGCTGTAGAGGAGGGGGTTCACTGCTGGAGGCACCAACAAGTACAGAACAGTCACCACCAGGTCCAGGGATGGGGAGGGGATGGAGGGGGGCTTCAGGTAGGCAAACATGCCAGTGCTGATGAACAGGGCGACCACGGCCAGGTGAGGGAGGCACGTGGAAAAGGCTTTGTGCCGTCCCTGCTCCGAGGGGATCCTCTGCACAGCCCTGAAGATCTGCACATAGGACAGCACGATGAAAACCAAACAACCCCAAAACAGAAAAGCACTAAAACCAATAAGCCCAACTTCCCTGAGGTAGGAGTGTGAGCAGGAGAGCTTGAGGATCTTGGGAAGTTCCCAGAAGAACTGGTCCACAGCATTGCCTTGGCAGAGGGGTAGTGAAAATGTATTGGCAGTGTGCAGGACAGCACTGAGAAACCCACTGCCCCAGGCGGCCGCTGCCATGTGGGCACAAGCTCTGCTGCCCAGGAGGGTCCCGTAGTGCAGGGGGCTGCAGATGGCAGCGTAGCGGTCGTAGGCCATGACGCTGAGAAGACAATACTCTGCTGCCATCAGAAAAGAAAAGAAAAGAGCGGAGCAGCACATTGTGGGTAGGAGATGGCCCTGGTGTCCTAGAGGGAATTGGCCGTGGCTTTGGGGAGAGTGGTGGCGATGGAGCCCAGGTCGAGGAGGGAGAGGTTGAGGAGGAAGAAGTACATGGCGGTGTGGAGGCAGTGGTCGCAGGCTATGGCGGTGATGATGAGACCCTTGCCCAGGAGGGCAGCCAGGTAGATGCCCAGGAAGAGGCAGAAGCGCAAGAGCTGCAGCTCCCATACATTTCTGAATGCCAGGAGGAGGAACTGGGTGATGGAGCTGTCGTTGGACACTTGGTCTCTCTGGGCATGGGGGCCTGTTCAGAGAGGAAAAGGCACCAATAGGTTCGGACAGAGTTCTCTGAGCAAAACCTTCTCAGTTTCTCAGAGAAATCCCACAAACTGCCTCTACCCTTTCAGGAAGAGTTTTGGCAGGTCCCTTTCACGAGCTCTGCAGGTGCTGGCTGAGGTTGCCCCAGGGAACAGGGTCTCTGCTGAGGGCTCGGCAGGAGTCAGTCCTGCCCTACAGCAACCGGAAAATAGGAACACTATTTTTTTAGTTTTACGGAGCAATTCATGGGATGGAATGCAGAAGAGCATTGAGATCTTGGAGGTCTTTTGCGATCTAACTGGCCTCAAAACACAGGGTGAGAAGTGCCACGGCTTTTATACGCAGCCGATGAGAGACTCTTTTACAGTTAATGACTGCCCCCTATGGACAATTAATGGCACTCCCCTCAATATGATTGAACTGGGCAGGTTCTGAAAAATATCTGGGATTATGCATTGACCCATGGATTGGAATATCACAACCAGAACTAATGGAAAAAGTGAACGGATGGTTACAACAGATTGGGAAGGCTCCATTGAAGCCGTTACAAGAGGTAGACATCTTGAAGGGTTACACTATTCCGCGATTGATCTATCTTGCGGACCAAGTCCATGTCAAAGCCACTGACCTAGAAGCTCTTGACTTAGCCATTCGAACTACCGTCAAGGAGTGGTTACATCTACCCGCAAGTATCTGTGATGCCATTTTATATTCCAGCACAAGAGACGGCGGTTTAGGTATTAGCAGACTTCTGGGATTAATCCCGAGTGTGCAGGCAAGAATGTTGTCCCAAAAGTGGGATCGTTTACCCGGTGTGCAGTACGCCAATAGACACTCACAGAGCAGAGGTATTTTTTTTATTTCATGTCTGCGCAGAGATGGGTGCTAGCTGGTAATTCCACACAGCTAGCACACCACCCACAGAATCTGCCACATAGTTATCTTGTTACAGGATTAGAAAAACCCACCTAAATTTACGCTATTTGGTTATTAATTACCGCATCATCTACTATTGGTCAAGCATCTTTAAATGAGCAGGAATGCTCCTTGAGGGTGGGGGGGGCGTCACTTGCATAGTCCTTTAATTGGGTAGGTGGTGGTAAACCTGCCCTCCCCGCCCCCGCAGCCACCTTTCCCATCCCCTGGTTACTGGCGCTTCTTGCTGACTTCAGGCCTCTCGGGCATTCGCCCAGCTCTCAGCGCCTTCTGGGGCAGGATGTTTCCTCTGTATCACTTTTTCAGCTCTCCTTCAAGGATGCTCTTTAGCAAAGCATGCTTTTGATCAGTCTTTTGGCTCTTCTTCAGAGATACAGTCATCAGCAAAGCAAGTAGTGCATTGAACCCTAAATTCAACAGTCTCTAAGCACTAACCCAAACACATTTCTGTCCCTGTAAAGCGGAAAATTCTACTTTAAGGATATCAAGAAGACTACACAGAATTGCGCAGTCTTCAGATGAGACGCTAAGGGCGGTTGTGCGGCAGGAGGGTATTGAGAAGGAATTTGGGAAGTTGTGGATTGCAGCTGGAGGAGATAAAGTACCATCTATCTGGGACCCAAAAGCGGTTCTGGTAGTAGCAGATGTAATTGGCGGTGAAGAAGTTGTCTCAGAATGGGAGATGTCCGCTCCACAAATCATCTTCCCGAGACCTTGTGACTGGAGAAAACAAGAATTCATAAAGTGGACCAGGCTGCTATCCCAGGGCCGTGGGATTTCCAACTTTGAGAAGGATAAGATCAGGAAGAACTGGATAGAACATTATAGGGGCATACCACACAGAAAGCTCATCACAGCATTACAGCTGCAAGCAAACGCCTACCCAACAAGAGAATTTCTGGCAAGGGGTAGGCAAGAAACCCAAATTAAAGCCTGTCGCCACTGTCAGGCGGAGAATGAGACCTACTCCTATATAATTGGATACTGTCCTGTGGTTCAGGACGCCAGAATCAAAAGACATACTCAATTGTGCCATCTGTGTCAGAAAAGTTACCACAGGGCTAACTGGCTTGTGGCGGCCAAGCGTTCATAGCGACGTCGCTTGTTGATCCTTCGATGTCAGCTCTTCCTGTCATTGTGAAGCGGAATTCACCAAGCGTTGGATTGTTCACCCACTAATAGGGAACGTCAGCTGGGTTTAGACCGTCATGAGACAGGTTAGTTTTACCCTACTGATGATGTGTTGTTGCAATACTAATCCTGCTCCGTACGAGAGGAACCGCAGGTTCAGACCCCTGGTGCGTGCGCTTGGCTGAGGAGCCAGTGGCACGAGGCTACCATCTGTGGGCTTATGACTGTAAGTCAGAATCCTGACTAGACGTAGCGATACCACAGCACTGCTGATGCCTCGGTGGGCTTGCGACAGCCAGCCGCCTGCCCCGCCTGGGGAGGGTCTGGTGCAGAGCGCCGCTCGTGGTCAGGACCAGAGGGGTGGACAGATGCGGCGCCACCTCTCCCCTGTCACGTCACGTACCGAGTGATCGTGGGGCACCCGGCGCTAAATCATTCATAGACGACCTGATTCTGGGTCAGGGTTTCATACACAGCCGAGCAGCTCCCTCACTGCCAGCTATTGAGAATCAGCCCTTGACACAAGCTTTTGTCGCTCGCTTGCTCGCTCTCTCCTTGGTGGTAGTGGAGACGGGAAGGGGGCTTGGGGCGATTTTGGGTTGGTTTTGTCCTCCCCCCCTCTCTTGAAATAGCTGTACTGACCCCATCGCCTATCTCCTCGCCACTCTTCTGCATGTAACCGTACAGACGCCAGCCCCTGAGTCTGTACGGTTTAAAACCTGCTTCACCAAGTAGGCCAGCCTGCTGCCAAAGATTCCCCCGCCTCTTCTAGACAGGTGGATCCCATCCCTCTCTAACAGGTTATTGTCATCCAAGAACGTCCCGTTGTCATCACTGAGATGAGGCATGTGTTTCCGGTTCAGCAAAACGCCTTTGAATGGACCACCAAAACTGCACACGCAGCTGTCAATAGGTTTCCTTGTGAGAACTTGCCAAACCAGGTTGTAATAGTGCAAAAGAAGATTTATTTGCAGAAAGACTTCCCAAGGTGCCCAGGACATGGCTAGTAGACAAGCCACTGAGCCAGTCCTCTTTCCACCAGAGTTCTGTTCACTGACACCACCTAAAGGGAGGGGAAAAAAAAAAAAAAAAAGGAGAAAGGTGAACAAGCCACGAGAAAGAAACATCAGCAAGTTCCTAATCACAAGTCTGCATAATCAGAAACTCTCACAGTGTTGAAAAAAATCGGTAGGTCAACATACGCACCTTGTCTCCCATCAAGTTCCACAGCTGGATCAGTGGCAGACCTGTTGCGTTGTCATAATTGGTGACCTGGAAAGACAGAAAAACATTAGTTTTCAGGCATCAGCCTGCAGCAATTCATTCAGGTCATGAGTGTGAGCAATTCTCAGCAATTCTCTGGTCCGAGCCATGGAGGACGCAAGGCTAGCACCAGTCACTGCATCTCAGGTCCTCAAAACACCAACTTTGGTGGAGGCTGGAGGAAAGGTAGCTACTGCTACCAGGCAGCTGGGACAGCCTGCTGGCAAGTTGTCTCTAGTCACTCAAATCCATGCCCTTGCTAGAATTCGTGACACCTTTGAGCACTGCCTTAAAGCAAAGGAAGCTCTGAGACTGAGCATCACAAATGCCATCAGCTTCCCACTCGTCCCAATTCCACTGACGGGGATGGCTACAGCCACGAGTAGAAGCACTTCAAAAGAGGGAAGCGCCTCTCCCTTGAGATCAGGCACGACATGCAGAAGCCTTGGGGACCCTGCCAGAAGCCTTACTTCTCCCTCTGGCCAGCCAGAGGCCAGGTCCCAGATGTCGGTGTTGCAAAGACAGCCGAGACTGGCAAAGCAGTGCAGACCCAGGCAAATACTTCTCCGCTGGACATCAGGCCACTTTGTGCTCTGTAAAGCCATTCAGGAGCCCTGCCTCCCGGCCCACATCAGCAACAAGAGGGAATACTCAACCCTTCCCAGCCACAGCGTCCGGAGCGGTGCCGATGCTCCACAAGGAAGTTCTCAGCACCCAGATTGCTCCACAAGAACCCTGCCCAGCAGCCGGCCTGACAAGCTCGGCCCTTGTTTTGGATTTGAACACACACACGGTGGGCTAGGGGGATAACACAGAGGATAACAGCAGCAGTCAAATCAGCAACAAGGCTTTTGCAGACAGCTCTCAGGTACCTGCGCCACTAGGACTGCGCCTTGGGTCATCTCAACAACAGCGGCGTCAGCTTTGGCGGAAAAGTGATCCTCGCCTGTGGAAAGAAGAGAGCAGGAGAAAACAAAGGAGAGAGTCAGTCACGGGCTTTAAAGGCCAGAAGGGACTATTCAGCTCATCTCGTCGCACCTCCCACATCAGTTAGGCCAGAGAATAATCCTCACCTCCCCTTGCTGTGGGCACTTGCTGAACCCAGTCTATTAAGCTGGAGGTCACACAAGGAGTATGCCTGCTGTGTTGCCAAAGGGAAAGGGCAAAGTGCTTTCGAAAGCCACCAGCTAAGTGAACGTGAACATCGGTGGCTGATGAAGTAGCAGGCTTGCAAGACAGAAAAGTAGACTTCTGCGGTACCTTTGAGCTGCCATGAGTACTTTGATCCTGAATAAACTAAGCTCAGGGGCTTCAGGACTTTACGGACCCTGCACAGAGCGCAGGACTCTCACAGGGAGCTCAAAAGCATTTCTACCGCAGGCTGGCTGGCACCTGAGCAGTGCCAAATGCCCTCTTTGCAAGCACCGGCAGCTCCAGTCTCTCAGCCTGCACAGCTGACGTGGGTACCATTGCTAACTCCACACCTGTAAATGCAGCAGGAAACCCTTGTCTCCCTGGCAATCCAGTTACAATCGACTGGGCAGAAGGGTTGTCATTTTGGAGGACAGTTGCTTATTTCCTACCAAATTGCTGCAAAATACAGCTTCTCCTTCGTGCTCCCCACCGCGAGACCATCTCCAGCAGCAAGTGAACAACTCCTGACAAGCCCACAAATCCTGAACGAGGTCGATCTCCTCCGGGAACATGCAAAACACTGACTTCTGCTAGAAGCAGCTTAAACCCTGCCATCCCTCTAGTCTTGGCAGGGCCTGTACCTCCTGCAGTGCTGCCAGCCACAAACCCAGGGCTGAAACCTGGCCTGACCCTGAGCTCCTACAGCCACCCCTCCCGCACTCAGAAGGGCAGCTTTTGAGACACCAGCACAGCCTGCATCTCTAACATCACCAGAAAGAATGGGGGGCAGCGGGGGCAGGGGCAATAAAAAAAGCAAACCAGAAAGCATCTCTAGGCAGTGACTGACTGGCATTCTGCCAGGGCTTGGAGGCTAGTCTTTTGAACCAGGCACCTCCGTCATTTGCGTAGGGAAATGCCAGCTATTTGGCTAGCAGATTAAAAACGAAGTTGCCGTGTACAGCTACTCTGTGCCAGAAGGCGGCAGCGTAGGTACAGCTACTTCACCTCTACCCTGCCAGTCCTGCCAACTTGCTGCTTAGGAGAGTCATTCCTTCTCTCCTCCATGCACAAAAAAGCCTGGCCATTTATCCTCTTTCCCCTGGAGTCGAACAGCTTATGCCATGCTAGCACATTTACAAGAAGAAAATACAATTTCTCGCTCTAGTCCCATCAGAGGCTGAGCTTGCAAGAGGAGGGAGAAGGTTGAGACAGAGTCCTTGCTTGTACACAGTTGGCATCCATGGAAACCTGCAGGAGCACCACCGACGGTACGTCTCGAGAGTCCCATTACCTGGAAGCGGTACCACGTTGTCCAGTAAAACTTCCGCTCCTTGGAAAGGCAGTGATAAGAAATCGGACCTTAAAGAAAAGAGAATCGATCCCATCGTAAGAACATGCCTTTAAGTTACTCCTGTATTCTTGAAGGTGACATTGATTAATCAATTGCTCCAACAGATATTCAGCTGAAAATTAATGACAGTCAAAAAAAAAAACCAAAACCCAAAAAACCAGACTATCCCCCCAGCAATCTAAGCAGCAGCAGCAATAAATTGTCCGATTAGCATGCCAAGTTGGACTGGGCTCCAAGCAAAACCCACCTCCCTAATGGAGGCTGTACTGCTTTTCTCCCACCTCTGGGGCACAATCAAGTCTTTCCTGGGCTTGTGTAAGAAAACCCTCATCCAGTATGGCTCTCCCAGCCCATGGGGCTGGGGCACAGAGAATCTGCATCTTATTCCTACCTCATCAATTAAGTACGCTCTGGGGCCCCTCCTGAAGGCCTCCTTTTGCTCAGCTTCCACGCTGAGGTGGGAGAATTTGCACTTGCCTCTCCCCTTCCCTTCAAAAAAGCCTTGCAAGAGCTTGCTGTGCTCCCAAGGGCTCCACACCCGCTGCTGAGACAAACCTTTCTACCTTTTCCCACTTCAGCTCTGGAAAATCCTATAAGCAATTCAAATGATATGGACTGCCTCTGATGAAGATTCAAGCCAGAGAAGAGCAGTTAGAGACCTGATTTGTCTGAGCGTGTCGATCTTCACTTTGTCGTATCCTCCGTAGTCCACGTATCTGAGCTCCACTTCACCGGTCTCTTCCAAGTAGCTGATGACTTGAGCCCGTAACCATGCCCCACCCAGGCCCGGAGCCGCGCAGATAATACCAACTGCAAAACAGAAGAGCTCCGTTGAAGTGGCTTCCCAGAAATCAGCACTTCAGGCTGAGTCCTAGTGCTGCACAGGTCTCTACTGAGAATCAACAGCATTTCTTCTCATGCTGCTGCCATCTTCCTTCCACGCCCCCCAGCCCTCCATCAGACAAGCCTGCCGCTGGGACACCAGAGAGCTGGCTTGTACTCTCAAGTCTCTGCCTGCCACTACCATGCTCTTCTAGCCAGGTATCCAGTTCCCTTCCAGCCTTTGGTCACTAACAGTGAGCTCTGTCTCCAAAAAGGAAAGGAAGCCCTAAGAACCCCTCCCCCTCCTTCCTTGTGATGCACCCTCCACTTTACTCCATGTGCAGACAGTGACCCGATGGAGACTTGGGAGGAGTCCCACGCTTTGTCACCAAAAATCCTCCAGGGGCCAGGTTGGTTAGAAATGCTCCAGAGGCAGACTTGATCTCATTCTGAAGTTCAACATGCAGCCAAGTGGCTGGGGAGGGGGGTACTCCAGGCATGAGGGGGATCAGGAAGTGCTGCTACTCTGGCAGCAGCTAGGCAAGCAACTCTCTGAACTGTCACATTCTCATCCACTGGGAAACTTCCCAAGCCCAACTCGGGGGCATCAGGCTTTCGCACGACCCTAGAAGTTTCTCAACAGAACCATTTGTGAGCAAGCAAGTTACTTGCCTTCTACTGGAGTTGGCAGGGTTGGCCTTGCAGGCTTGAGAGTAGCAGGCGTACATCTGCTGTTCAAGGCTGTGCAGGGCGTGGAAAGTGGGGTGTGTATACTGCTGTAGAAATACGTGTCCAGCATCGACTTGGTTTGACACAACCACTTCTACAGGAACTCCATCTGGGAGGAAGAGCTGTCATGTGGAGGAAAGAAAGTCTCCTTAGTGTGCATTGCAGCTAGGACTAGGGCAGTGATCATCCCCCTGTACTCAGCACTGGTGAGGCCGCACCTCGAGAACTATGTTCAGTTTTGGGCCCCTGGCTGCAAGAACGACATGGAGGTGCTGGAGCCTGTCCAGAGAAGGGCAATGAAGCCAGCGAAGGGTCTAGAGAACAAGTCTGATGAGGAGCGGCTGAGGGAACTGGGGTTGTTTAGCCTGGAGAAAAGGAGGCTGAGGGGAGACCTTATGGCTCTCTCCCTTGACCTGAAAGGAGGTTGGAGTGAGGTGGGGGTTTTTCTCTTCTGCCAAACAACAAGGGATAGGACAAGAGGAAACGGCCTCCAGCTGCGCCAGGGGAGGTTTAAATGGAATAGTAGGAAAAATGTCTTCCCCAAAAGGGTTGTCAAGTACTGGAGCAGGCTGCCAAGGGAAGTGATTGAGCCACCATCCCTGCAGGTATTTTAAAGGCTGCTTGTAAATGCGGCACACGGGGCCATGGTTTAGTTGTGGACTTGGCAGTCTTAGGTTGACAGCTGGATTCAATGATCGGAAAGGCCTTTTCCAACCTAAATGATTCTATGAGTCTACATTTCTCAGCTCAGGCAGAATGGAAGCAGGAGTGGAAGACCAGGGAGATCAATCTGAGCCATAACAGTTACCCAAGCTGGAGAACAGAGAGCTACACAAAACCAAACTGGTTTTCAGGGCAGCTCTGAACCAGCCACACGGACCTAGCACGCTCCGCGAGCAGTGACCAACAACAACAGCCTTCCACCCGGACATCAGCATAGCCAGCAAGCTGGGACTTACCCAGGGAGTCATAAGGAGCAAATGAGGTGCCAATGGTGTTGGTGGAGGTGGAGCATGGATGTTGGTGAGACACAGCTCTGTGACCTTCTCGCCAATCAGGCTCAGGACTTTTTCTACTTGTTGTGCCGAGCCTGGAAGACAAAAATCCCAAAGTCAGTCTCTAGCACAGATGTGCTGAGGACACCCCCACCACGTGAAGCGATAGAGCTACCAAAAGCGTTCTGCACTACGTCAACAAGTTCACTTTTCAGAGACTGGCCATGTAGCCTGCTACCAGAGCAAGGTTAGCAACTCAGGCTACCAGGCCCCAGTTTTACAGCTTTAGCTTCCAGGATGAACCCAATTCACTGGCAGGTGTTTTTCAGCCACCATTAAGCTAACATCCTTCACAGGCAAGAGTGCTATATTTGCTGATGCATGCCCTAGCTCCTTCTTCAAGCCTGGAGTGATCCTGCAAAAGGCATTGGTTAAACTACAGCAGCTGAAGATGCTAAAAAGCATTCTCGCCTCGAGAATAGAGGGTTCACATGCCAAGGCACCCTTGGCATATACCTCTACTGTAACAGCACTGAGCAGAAAAGTTTTCTAAAGCACTAGACTCACAAAGCCACAAAATCTGTTTCAATTCCTTGCCCATCGAATTCAGGCCCCCAAGGTACGCAGCAGAGCACAAATCGAGAGGCATTCCACTTACCTTCGATGTGACAGAGGCGGGAGCCACCAAAATAAGGTACTCTTGTGACATAAACTTTGGCACCAGACGCTTCCTCCAGGAACCTCAGAAATTTTCCTTTTCTGCCCATCAAGCGGCGAACTAAAGCCTTTGTGAAAGAGTCGAGAAACCAACAGTTAGGAAGAGGAACAGAGATCAAACTACACTCTTCTCTGTGGCTTATTTCAGCCACATTCCCAGGTCCTGTAGTGTCGGGCCAGACGGGAGAAGAAAGGCAATGCTGGACCAGGGCAGACTTCGGCTGGTCTGGGAAAAGGTCAGGTAGATAGAGATCCGTAAGCACAGCTCCTTTTCATAGATTCATCTTCACATCTTGGGAGCTAAATGCTTAAATCCTCTCCAGTTTAGTGGTTGCGGATCTCCCCCCTGGGATGGCACGGAGCCGGTACCAGACTGGAAGAACCAGAAGATGGCTATGTAGGGCAGGGCAGGAGGTGTGAGCAGCCCAGCGGTGGTTACCTTGGGGACCTCTATTTCCCAGACAGTGAGGTCGGACTTGCAGGAGCCTCCTTCTGGATGAGCGTGCTGGTGCGTCACTGCCTTCCTCATGGCACAGTCACTGTCCACAAAATCCATGCCTTTGACAGCCAAACCTACAGGACATGCACACGTGTTAGCATTCAGACAACCCACACAGTCCAGCTACCAGACCCAAGGCCAGGAAAATGCAGCATTTCCTAGAGAGCTTACATTGAGCTCTTCCTAGGCATTCAGTTGGGATGTTCCTGTATCAGGGTCTCCAGTATTTCAGAAGGGGTCAAGTCCTGTCCCACATGACCTACCAAAGGTTTCCTTCCATACCTGAAGAAAAACCTGCACGCCTCTAGGAACTCAACAGAGGCCTGAGTTCAGCAGGAGTCCTTCAAAATAGCAACACCTTACACAGGAGCAGAGACAGGACACTAAGTCAAAGTGACCAGCTGAAGGAGAGCTATGCTGACATCAACCCTGGGCTCCTGCTGCTGCTGCTGCTGCTGCTGCAGCGAGGTATTTTGCCTTTTCCCCATGGCTTCAAGAGGGCTTTTCACAGGGAGTTCAGCATGCGGAAAGGGGGGGGCACGGGACATGCAAGCTCTTCCTCTGCTCTTTGCACTGACATGACATTCTGGCCCCAACAGGGGTTGCGCAGTGACCTGAATGCCAGCTGTGCACACTACTGGCTGGGGTAGGAGATTGCCTCTTGCCCAAATTTCTCCGATGCTTGAAGAAAGAAGGTGCCAGAGCTGAGCCGTGTTTTGTTTCCAAACCATCAGCTGATACCAGGAATCCTCCCACTTGGCAAGGGGGCAAACTCAAACACCTTCCTCCTGGTCAGAGCCCAGACACAGTGCAGTCAGTGTAACGCAAGGCTGATCCTTCCTCCCTCCAGATGAACCAGCGGAAGCAGGAAGAGCCTCACTTGCTTGCAAGTAGTCAGACCATCCAGCGCAAGACCAAAGAGAAAAAGAAACCCAACAGCTGCTTCCCATTTGCCACATCTTCACTAGGTACACAACACAGAAGCCTAGAAATGCAAAGGCAAAGAGGGCAGCTGTTTGCCATAGACTTCCTGGACAAGGATGAGGATTGAAGTCTCACAGCCTGGGGGTGAAGGTCAGCTCTAGGACCTCTTGTCCAACATGGCCCCATCATCAGCTTGACCCGCTGTAGCCCCTCTTCCTACCCTTCAGCTGAGTGCAGAGCTCTCAGCCACTCTCATCCCCAGGCTCCACAACACACTCTCGTACCTTCTTGGCACACCGGCATTCACAACAAGGCAAAACCATGTTCTTCCTAGGGTTGCTCTCACCAGTGAAAATGCTCGGTGCGTTTCGTCCTTCATGGCTGGCAAACTCAATCCCCATGTCTTGCAGCAAGCAGCTTGGTTCCAACTGCTTGTAGCAATTCCCAAAGACATCCCCTCATTAGGGGCTGTTGGCGCCACAGGCTCTTCTAAAGGATTTTAACATCCATCTCCAAGGTCAGACGGGTTACCTAACAGTTGTATTCTCAGGCAGCGCTGTATTCTGCCAGGCGCACACCATCCAGGATGTAGAAGGCAAAAGCAACACCGAGACAGATGGAGGAACTCCTCGAACGTTGCTCCCTCTAGGGATTTCTTGGCGTGCACCTACCCTTCCAAACCACAAGGCTTCCGGGGAAGTGGTCTGCAACCAACTCATTTGATCACAGTTCCTCAGAGCACTTCCCTGCTTCATCCAGCAGCACCTCAGAAACCTGCTGCCTTCCAGCTTCCATTCAGCAGCAGCCCGTCAGCACAGAGAGGAACCCAGTGCTTCCTAGAGGCTGCCTGAACTGAAGCAGAAACCACTTGGATGAGCATGTCTCAAACCAGCAAGGTGTTCAACAGCCTGGCCTCCATCCAGACACGGCCCATTTCACTGGGCTACTCAAGCACATGCTTCGCTTTAGACAAGAATTAACTTTGTGCCGAAAGGGGACCAGCCTGTTTGCCCCTTGGCAACAGACCCTGAAGATCACCCAGCTAACACGGGGTCCTACGGAGATGGGAATTCTGAGAGCAAATGCATACCCACCTGCTGCACACTCATCTGGGTTGGCAGTAGAGCTTGAATCCTCTACCAGGCTCCCTGCAGCACTGCCGTGACACTCCCAGGTCAGGGGGAGAGAAAGACAAGCAGGGCCACTGCTTTCATCCGGAGATCCCGTTGGTTCTGGCTTTGCACTGTCGTCTGCAACAGTGCTGGGCTGCAGTGTCATTACAGACGGGTCTGGACGGTCCTCTGAGAGATCTGGCCTCTCCTGAGTTTGACAGGGAAGAGAGGGCATCATCGACCCTGCTGATGGCAGGGAGGTCGAGGTTTCATTCTCCGGGTGTTCCTCTTCCTCGAAGGCTGCCTCTCTCGTCAGAACGCCTGCTTCTTCCTTTGGTGGTGAATCCTTCCTCTGGCACTTCTTGCCGCTGCTCTTCTTCAGCAGCTACTCCTTCCTGGTTGTCAGAAGAGCTTGCCTGCTTTTTTCTGTGGGAATAGATCCACCAGCAGCCAAGAAGGGCCAGCGCCCCAGGGATGGCATATGGGATGACTTTGCGGAAGTATGAAGGCATTTTCCAGAGCCTCAGCAATTCTCTCTAGAAGGAGCAACAGAAAGCATGTGAAAAGAGTCACAGGCAAGGGAAGAGGAAGGCTGAAGTTTCATCAAGGTCTTGAGGTATTTCCATTCGCATGAACAGGCTGCTTTTCCAGCCGCTCTTTACATTCACATCTCTGCTCTACCAGCAGACCACAGACCAAGATCCTTGCCTTAAGACTAGGGATAGTTGGACATTTCTCACCGTTAGACTCATGGATTTCACATGACCTCACCTTTACACTTCCAGCCATTTCACCACCTCTCTCCTGCCTCAGCCTTGCAGGTCAGGACTACACACAGGACAGCATCCAGCACTGCGAGTTTCTCCAGCGCCAGGCTGGGTTCACAACACAGCTGGACCACAAGCCTTCCAAGACACAGACTTGAGACACTGCAGGTCTCCCCAGTTCTCTGCTCGAAAGGCAGCATCAATTTCCTGGCAGTTTTACAGGGTGACAACACACACTTCCAGCTCTAAAACAGAACTCACGGAAGGTGAAGTGCTTTGCACTCGCTCCAGATTTTCAGGGCTTTCAAGAAGGTGTGTTTCGGGGGGCAAGCTGCTTTGAGTCTCTACAGGAAGAGACACAAGGACCTGCTGCTGACCTGTGGCTACCGTCAGCAAGCAGAGCCCTCTGGCTCTCCAGCCCACACTTTCCCACCTTGTATGCAGGAGTTATCTTTCGGCTTTCGGCCGCTACATGAATGGCTGCCTGTGCCCTGCTCCTTCTCTGTCTCCCTTCCTACCCCATGAGTGAAGGGTGAGCTTCCTGTCAATCTAGGCTGAGCCCAATGCCTCAGGCTCAGCTACTCACCTATCCTAGGATATGGTCACTAAGAAGAATGAGCAGCTAGGAACTCTACCCATAGCCATTGCCAGCCTCTAAAGGAGTAAGAGCTCAGCCTCGAGCTCTCAAGGTCTGGACCAGCCTATACTTTGATCCCGTATCTACCTACTGCGTGATCTGTCCCGAAAGTCAAATCACAGTTACCTTTGAAAGAAGATGGAAGTTGAGGAGAAGTGGGCAGTAAACGAGAAATGGTTGGAAAACAGTAGGTGCGCAAGTAGCAAGGGAAGGAGCCAAGTTATCCCAAAGGACAGCTCAGCCCAACTAGCTTTCGCTGGCCCACTTTTCAGCTTATAAAGCCCCGGTCCGGTGAGGTCACAATCGCCGGGCGGGTGCCGCATCACTGCCCTTTTGTGACACGGGGCCGCACGCACGGGGACGTGTCCCCTCAAGGCCACACAGCTGCCAGGGCCCGGGCACCTCCCACAGCCATCAGCCGCTGCGCTTCCCCACCGCTGCTGGCCAAGGGCTCTTTGTCCGCCGGCAGAGCTCCCACCTCTTCCCCGAGCCGCACCAGCCGGATGAATAAAAACCTGCCCAGGGCTGTAAGCGTGCCTGTTCACTGCTTTGGCTGGAACACTCCGCACGCTGAGGCTTCTGTGCCACTCTTCCCACGTACAGGACCCTGTCCATGAGAGTCGTGGAGCAAAGCACCTGGTCTCTTAGAGGTTCATTTCCAATGAATTTGTCCTGCCCCTGAGATACAGCCCTATGAGGTCTCTGAACTAGCGCTACCAAAGAAACACCTTCATCTAAGGCCCTGGGTTGACCTTGTCTGGCTGCCACGTCCCCACCCAGCTGCTCTCTCACCTTGGGGATCCAAAAAACTTTTGTGGGTGGCTTTTTTGAAAAGGGGGGGAATGAATAAGAGAAACTAATTAGCGTAGAACAATTTTAAAACCAGAATATATAACTTGGCAACACCTGAGTCAGGCCCCACAAACTCAGGTTTCACCTGTCTCATGCTCCAGTACAACAGAAAACAATTAATAAAATAGTTGGAATGTCGAAACAGGATAAGAGGAGCCATAAATTAGGGAACAGTCCTTGGGTATGAACTAGAAAAAAGACACAAAGTTTGAGGCACCCTGATAAAGGGGGCCCAATATGCCAACAAGCCATCCGACCATCTGGGCGGAGCGGATAACAAGGTTGCTGAGCTTGCAAAACGGAGATCATGAAGAAGAGGTCACCCAACTGTGTCCACTGAAGAAGAGGAGAAAGAGGAAGATTTGAGGAGGACGACCCCTGACGACCACCTGAGAAAGAAACTGCGCGGGCATATCAGGACATTAGCATATATTCAGGAGTTCCCGGAATAATAATGACTATGTATTAGATTTATCGGAAACCTAATGAATATATAACTCTTTTGTAATATAAATCACGTACAATTTCTTTCTCGTGGAGGCGCACGTTTGTGGAAATATCCCGGTGCAACTCCCAGCGCTGCAATAAAGGATACCTGCTTCATACTCACATTGGCTATTGAGGGAATTTTTTTGATTCACAGGAGCAATACTCACTGCCTGCCAAGCAGGAACAAGGGCTTGGACCAGATGTCAGAAATGGGGATAGCCCAAAAATACATTAGCCAAGCGGGGCAGGAGAAAAAACTTCCAATCCAGGCACCCTGAGGGGGAATTTGGCAAAGTTGTGGCTGACAGAAAGCTGACAGAACCCAGAGGAGAAAAGGTGAAGATGCAAAAAAGCTGCTCATAAATGTTTTTTGGAGCTCCAGGGTGGGAGAGCAGTTGAGTGGGGATGTGGCAGCCAGCCAAGGTCAACCCAGGGCCTTAGCTGAAGGTGCTGCTTTGGTAGCACTACTTCTGACTACGCATGTGGCTGCCTCTTGATCTTGGCAGATCAAATTCATTGGAAATGAACCTCTAAGAGACCAGGTGTTTTGCTCCATGAGTCTCATGGACACGGTCCTGTACCTGGGAAGAGTGGCACAGAACCCTCAGTAAACAGAAAGTTCCAGCCAAAGCTTCACCAGCAGGCTTGGACTTTGTGAATCCCCAAAGGCAACGGACGTGGCTGCTGCTCCATCCCTGCATCTTGACGTGCTGACATCCGAGAGTGACTTCGGGGGCGTTTCCTGGTAGCAGCCAGACTTACCCAGGCGTTTTCGACTAGACACAGGAAAACGCGTTTTATCACTCCTCTGCCATTAGTACAAGACTTTGAAAGATGACATTGCTCATAGAATGCCCTGACATCAGTAGGGTTACCTTCTGTGAAAGAGACTTGCTTGTGTTCCTCCATTACAACCAGGAAGAGGGAAGACTTCCTAACTGCGGCCTTCCAGTACCTGAAGGGGCCTCCAGGAAAGCTGGAGAGGGACTGTTTATCAGGGAGTGTAGTGATAGGACCAGGGGGAATGGGGTGAAACTAAAAGAGGGTCGATTGAGATTAGATGTTAGGAAGAAAGCCTTCCCCGTGAGGGTGGTGAGGCAGTGGCACAGGTTGCCCAGAGAGGTTGTGGAGGCCCCATCCCTGCAAGTGTTTAAGGCCAGGCTGGATGAGCTTTTGGGACAACCTGGTCTAGTGGAGGGTGTCCCTGCCCATGGCAGGGGGGTTGCAACTAGGTGATCTTTGAGGTGCCTTCCAACCCAAACCATTCTATGATCCTACGATTCTATGACTTGACCTGATAATCCAATTCTAGACTCTCGAGGGAAAGGAAGGTAGCCCAAGGCACAGAAAGCAGTGTGGGTTTGTTGGACTGTTTGCAAAGTAAGCAGGGGAAGAGACTATTTTCCAAAACTCTATCTTGACCAGACAATTTCAATGGCACTGTAAGGCTTCCCCCAATGTTGCTCTCTTGGAGGTTAGAGCTGGTTGTCTCCTGGGTGCTCCTGTACAGAACCTGACTTTTCAAGTATGCTTTCGTGCAACAAAATCGTGTCATCTCTTTTCAAATGTCATTTCCCTGCAGTCACTGCCGAGGGAATGCCTCTGCCACAAAGGATCCTCTTTCCTCCGGAGAAGGTTTGCATGGAGTGGCGGCAACGACAGAGAGCTGGAGCGGGACTCCACAACCTGGGCAATACATGCTTCCTCAACTCCGTCCTGCAGTGCCTGACGTACACACCCCCTCTGGCCAACTACCTGCTCTCTGGGGAGCACAGCCAGGCATGTGAGTACTTTTACAAACATCTCCTTCTAAGTCCGCTGGGCACTTCCCAAGGATTCCCAGCATGTGCAATTTGATTGAGGACAAAAGCAGCCCTTCTTTGTACACCCCCTGAGTGGGTGTTCTTTCAACACTCAAGCCTAGAAGCCGCTGGTCGTTTCTAGGTGTGTGCACCTTGAGAAAGGCACCTCTTTCTACTCCCGATTCCTGCAAGTTAAACCACCTTGGCTTATTGCACAGAAAACTTTGGTCAGTTAAGCGTCCCTCCGAAGAAAGTTTTCTATGCACCAAAATGCCCCGGGCTTGATGCGACACTGGCACCTTGGGAGAAGAGCAGTGGAGACTGTTCTTGTAACCTCAAGATCTCCATTAGGTTTCCCAACGCTATGGGTATTTTGCTAACCTGAGAAGCTTCCCTCCCTCCCTCCCAACCTCCCTCCCTCTCTCTTCAGGTCGTGAGCGAGGCTTCTGCATGATGTGCATAATGGAAGCACACGTTAACAAGGTCCTGCGTTCCTCAGCCAGTGCCATCGAGCCTTTGGCTGTCATCAGTGTCCTCCCACGTAAGTCATTTCAGGTGCTTGTACATGTTTTCTTCTGTCCTTGGAGGACAGAACTACTGACTTCTTCTTTCTTAGTAATAGGACGACATTTTGAGCTTGGCTTGGAGGAAGATGCCCACGAGTTCTTGCGCTATACTGTCGATGCCATGCAGAGAGCTTGTCTGAGTGGAAGCAGCAAGTAAGCACAAGCAAATGCCCTTTTCAATGTTCCCGAGCCCTTTGGACTCCTTGACGTGCTCTCGTCAAGAGAAAACCCATGCCCAGAGTTTTCAGACAAAGTAAACCTCTTTTAGAGAGGACATAACTCTCTGCCTCACCATTTCTTTCCAGCTTGGACATCTATTCGCAATCAACGACCATCGTCCATCAAATATTTGGGGGCTTTCTGAGATCCAGAGGTACTTTTTGCTCTCCTTGGACTTGACTGTGCCCCTCTGCCTGCCTGTGATAAACAGCTGCCCGTGTGATTGGCGGAGTAGGTATGACGAGCGTAAAGCGGCACAGTCGACTTCCCCCATCGCTCAGCATTTTGATTTGCCTTCCAGTCACATGCTTGAGCTGCAAAGCGGTTTCCGACTCCTACGAGGCCTTCCTGGATGTTCCTTTGGATATAAAAGTAAGGGGGTTTGTAATTCTGCTTCCGGATGTCCCGAGGCACAGTGAGGAAGCTCTCGATAGCCCCGGGAATCCCTTGGAAAAGAGGGAAACGGTCAGCATAATGCCCTCTTGCTGCCTCCTCCTGGGCACTGCTTGCGGGTTCACGGTGGGTCTCCTCAGCGTCGGCTACCTGGGTCGTCTTGTTCACTCCTAGTGCGTGTTTGGGTGAGGGCGTTTCCTGCAGCTCAGCGCTCTCCTTTCTCACTCCTCCAGGCAGCCTCCTCTGTCAGCGCAGCTCTGAAGGACTTTGTGAAACCTGAGCAGCTGGATGGCGAAAACTGCTTTAAATGTAGCAAGTAAGATGATTGCTAATGACGTGTGAAGACTAGACCCTGCCTGAGAGTGCTGCATGCCGTTGAGCATCAGTCATCATTTCACGTAGCTTAGGTGCACAATAACGAGACGCAGGTGTTTTCCCGTAGGGCCTTACGGCACTGAATAGCCTTACAATAGCGTAAGGACGTGTGAGACATGAAAGCTGGGCTGGCCTTCTGGGGGAACAAGGGTGCACTTCAGGGTGCACTTAAGGGTGCATTTCAGCACTCGGCTCTGTGCTTGGTTTCCAGGTGTGACAAGAGGGTTGCCGCCTCCAAGAGGTTTACAGTCCATCGCCCGCCCAAGGTTCTCACGCTGTGTCTGAAACGGTTTGACGACTTCACCGGCGAGAAGATCAACAAGGTGTGTACGCATTGGGAGTGCAACTTCCTCTTCCTGGAGCAGGAGATTTCCCAAAGCAGTACGCTCTCTCCCAAGCTGTTCATGCAGAGTGTTTTGTGTTCCCTTCTGGGGAGAGGAGAGTTCCCGTGGGAGGACAAGCATGTAGTCTGCTGCGGCAGAGCTGCTTTGGCCAAGAACAGTTTCCTGCCACCCAAACCACTACATGTTGCTTTAGGGAAAACCCAAGTGTTCGTGAGCACCAACGATGTGTTTAGACCCCTCTGGCCTTTAGTCCTGGAAGGCTGAGGCATGTCGTATTGGCGGATCATTTCTGAGCCCTCTTGGTCTCTCCGTAGGTTGTGAAGTATCCCGAGCACTTGGATCTTCACCCGTACATGTCTGAGACAGCTGGAGAACCGCTCCTCTACTCTTTATATGCCGTCCTGGTGCATAGCGGTGCCAGCTGTGGTTCAGGACACTATTTCTGCTATGCAAAGGTAAAGAGCAACTCCCTTCCTAACAAGGGAAACACGGCAGTGTTACTGGCAGCCGAGGTTTTGGGCTAGAAGGTCTCCTGACCGGCTGGATTGGATTTGCTTGGGTGTTCCCTTGGTTCTGTAGTTATCTGCCTGTGTTTTTGTGGAGAAACCATGCAGTTCATCTCCAGATATCGTTGTCTTTTTTTACAGGCCAGCAATGGACTGTGGTATGAGATGGACGATATGCGTGTGGACCTATGTGGCATCAAGAGAGTTCTCAGGCAGCAAGCCTATTTACTGTTTTATGTCAGGTAACAACCCGTACTCAAATCATTTTCAGAATATGTTTCCTTTTCCTGGATTTGCTGTGTTTCTTCTCATCCTCCTGAGTGTTTCTGTCACAGGAGACAATTACTGCCTGCATCATGCAGTGCTGTCAAACAGAACTACTCCACATGAGTCCTTCTCTTTCCTTGCTGGGCTTTAGGCTGCTGCCCTGGTGTAAAGTGCTACTTGTCTGCTGTCAGAGGCTGGCTAATGTAGACAAGAGGACTTTAAGGGGGCCTACAGGAAAGATGGGGAGGGACTTTTTCTCAGGAAGTGTACTAATAAGACGAGGGGTAATGGGTTTAACCTGAACGAGCTTGATTTCTATTAGATATGGGGAAGAAATTCTTTATGGTGGGTGTGGTGAGACCCTGGAAGAGGTTGCCCAGAGAAGTTGTGGATGCCCCCTCCCTGGAAGTGTTCCAGGCCGGGTTGGATGGGGCGTTGAGCGACCAGATCTAGTGGAAGGTGTCCTTGCCCATGGCAGGGGACTTGGAACCAGACGGTCTTCAAGGTCCCTTCCAACCCAAAGCATTCTGTCAATCTATGTTTCAATGAAATGGAGGCCGTAGAGGGTATAAAGACGAGGTCTTGCTCCGTCAGGGGCAGACGTGTTGGGAAGAGCCCAATCCAGTTTCCCATTCGTAGTCTTGGTTATGTCTTCCCTCTGTCGTAGAGTCTGCTCCAAGAAAGTGCCCGAACCTTAGAGGAGGCTGCAGGAGCAGCCCTAAACGGAAATCACTCTTTTTCTCTCCAGGCACTCTGATTCGAAAATTGGAGAAAGGGTTTCTTCCTCACAGGGGCCATCGTATGCCCCTTCCCTCTTCAAGCAGTGGGTGGCTGGCAGCAAGCAGGTGGGTCCTGTGAGACCACGGGATCCACCCCGTTTGACTAAGGTAACTCTGGGGAGGTGGGTCAGGGCACCAGATGGACAGTGGATTTCTTTCTGGCATCTTGGCGTTGCTCTCTGTTCCCTCGCACGCTGCAGCGATCTTCACAGCCGCAAGGCTGCTCCCTCCCAAAGCCTCCCACCTGGACCCATCCTAGTTGTCTGCCTTTGGCCCTTCTGCCTTTGCAGCCCTCCAGGAGAGCCTTTGGGAGGCCCTTAGCTGTCCCCTCCCACAGCTTCTGGGGGGTTCCCCACTGTTCTGGTCTTGTCAGGAGGAAAGGGCAGGACCTTCTCACAGCTCTCTTTGCAGGACGTGGCAGTGGGCACGGAGGACTCTCCAGAGCACAGCAGCTCCTCCGCAACAGCCAGCACCAGCCAGCTCACCGTGGCAGGTGCATGGGAGGCCTCTGCAGGCTGGCCGTGCCCCATCTGGCCAGGCAGGCGCAGCATTGTCTCCTTTGTGGGCTTCTGCTTGAATCGCTTCTTCTGCGGCTGTAGAAGGCTGGTGGCCAGAAGGAAAGCTGTGTGCCAAGTCCGCTGTCAACCACTTGAGCCTGTGCTGCACCCCGTGCAAGAAGACAGCAACAAAGAGAAGCACGGATTTGGACCTTCTTCCCGCTGCGAGAGGAATGGTGCCAGGGAGAGGGCCCGGAGCAGATCCCCACAGTGGGGCAATGATCTCCGCAGCTGGCCTGTGGACACCACGGACTATGACCGCTCAGCTGCGAGGAGGAGGAGAACAAGTCCTCCACATTGTTACCAGGCCCCAAATGTTGGCGCAGCTTCAGGGCACTCCAATGCCAGCTCCAGGCAGGCTCCCACACCCAATGCTGCTCGAAAGCAATCCGTTCCAGTGCAGAGGGAGCGGAGCAGATCCCCGCTGCGGGGCGATGAACTCCAAAGCTGGTTCGCGGACACCACAAACTCAGACCTCTCAGCAGGGAGGAGGAGGAGACCTGGCCCTCCAATCCCACACCTAGTCACAGCTCCCAGGCCCTCCAACGCCAGATCCCAGGTCCCTTCCGCACCCAGGGCTGCTCAGCAGCAAACCATGCCCAGGAAGAGGGAGCAGAGCAGATCCCTGCGACAGGGCTACGCTCTCCGCAGCCGATTTGTGGACACCACGTAGGATGAACCCTGAGCAGGGAGGAGGAGCATTTCAGTGTCCCGGAGACGCGTGTCACACACACTCAAGGCGCTGCTGTGGTGATGGGGGCATATCGTGATCCTGGGTGAAGGAGCACAGCATCTTTCTTCTGCTGTGCCAGAGAAGAGGAGCGGGAGAAGAAAAAGGGGGAGGAGGAAGAGGAAGCCAGGAAGCACCAGAACTGCCACCAGCAGGGACCAAGCTGCACAAAGGGCACCAGCGGCCCAGCCTGTCCCTCCTCCCAGTGCTGCCTCTGGCCACAAAGAGCTCGGAGAGACCTTCCAGAGACTCGGACAGCTCTACCGCCTGGCCTGCCTGCCCACGGGTCCCTCGAGGAAGAGCTTTAATCCCTGCTCAGCTGTTGGGATTGCCTTGCCAAAGCCCAAAATAAAAACACTTGTTGGCCTTGCGTATGTAATTCATGGGGTGTTTTCTTCTCTGGAGGTTTTGGGGCAATTGGTGGCCATACCCAGTGTGGGAGGTTTATGTTACGGGATTTTGAAAGCAATGTGCTTGCACATGTCCATGCTGCCATCTCTTTGTTTTCAAGATGGAGTTCAAGCCACTTGAACAGAAACGGGCTGGATGAGCCGACAGCAAGGGGGACTGAAAGAAGCTGAACAGCCAGGCCCAGAGGGTGCTGCTCAGGGGCGCCAAGTCTATTGCGAGGCTGGTAACTAGCAGCGTCTCCCAGGGGTCTGTACGGTGTCCGATCTTCCTTAAGATCTTCCTTAATTAATGGTCAGGGTGACAGGGCAGAGGGCTTCTGCCCCTCCTGTGGAAGGGGAGGCAGAAGGATTCAGCCCGGTTGCTGGGAGGACAAAGGAAAGAGGGGGAGGAGACGGATTAACTCCCCTCCAGGCCCCTCTTTGACAGGCAGTTGGTAACGAGGGTCCGGTAATGGGAAAAGTTCCCTTCTCAATAACTGATTTGAGAGCATGGAAAGACACTGCAGGCACTTATCCGGATGATCCCGAAAGAGTTGCCAAAGTAGTTGAAACAATAATCAGAACCCCAAACCCCGACTGGGAGGATCTGCAAGTAATATTGCATATTTTGTTGGAAGACATGGAAAAGAAAATGGTGTTAAATACAGCCAGAAAACAAGTAGAGGAAGCCCATGCTAATGGCATTATACAGGGGACAGCAGACCAGAATTTTCCATCCACAAATCATGAGTGGGACCCTAATCAACTGGGGCCCAGAGGGATGCTGACTAGATATCAGAAGTGGATTTTGTCTGGTGTTAGACATGCAATGCCGAAAGCAAGTAATTGGTCCAAACTTTATGAAGTAAGACAAGAATTAAATGCGTTCCCTTCAGCCTTTATGGAAAGACTAAAGGTGACTGCTAGAAAATACACTAATTTGGACGCAGAGGAGGAAAAAAAAACATACCAAAAACCCACAAACAAAACCACAAGCAAACAAAAAAAGCCACCATGGAAGAAGCTATACAATTGGCCTCTATATTTATGGGACAATCAGCCCTAGAAAAGACTCCAGAAACTGGAAGGGGCTGAGTCCAGAGACTTAGGTAAAATGCTTGAAGTAGCCCAGACTGTGTAGAACAACAGAGAAAAAGAAAAAGAAGTCAGACAAATGCAAAGGGATGGAAAAATTCTGGCAATCTTGACTGAGAATAATAAACGCGTAAAGCAAAACTCAGCCATAAATCAGCAGAGGGTGTTGGTGCGACGGGGCGAAAAGAGAACTGGCCTTTCCTGAAACTGTTAAAATTTACGCTGGGAAAATTTTTGTACAAATAGTTCAAGATATACACCCAGTAGTGGCCAATCCATACACTTTACTGACATCTTTGAAGGAAGACCATAAATGCTTTACTGTACTGGGTTTAAAGGATGCCTTCTTTTGCATCCTTCTGGATACAGAAAGTCAAAGCATATTTGCTTTTGAATGGGGAAGTCCTGCTCCAGGACGAAAAACGCAACTAACGTGGACTGTACTTCCGCAAGGATTTCACAATAGCCCCACAATATTTGGAAACTAATTGGCAAAAGAGTTAGAAACGTGGAAGAAACAGAATCAAGGAGAAGGTATATTATTACACTATGTGGATGACATCCTGATAGCAGCAGAAAGCAAAGAAACATGTTTTTGAAATGACCATCAGTTTATTGCATTTCCTGGGCCAAGGAGGATATAGAGTCTCCAGAAACAAGGCCCAGACAGGGAAAGAAGCAGTGATTTATTTGGGATTTGAGATATCTCAGGGACAGAGACAATTGGGAAACAAAAGACAAGCAGCCATTTGTCAGATCCCTGAACCTAACAGTCCAAAGGAACTGAGAGCCTTTCTGGGAATAATGGGGTGGTGTTGACTCTGGCTTCTAAATTATGGACTGTATGTGAAACCCCTATATGAAGCCCCGAAGAAATCCAAAGACCAATACTTCATTTGGACACCTGAATGCCACAAATCATTTAAAGAACTCAAAAAGGCATTAATGATGGCCCCTGCCTTGGGTTTACCTGATCTAACCAAACCTTTTGAGCTGTTTGTGCACGAAAGGCAACATCTGGCCCTTGGAGTGCTGGCGCAACAGCTGGGATCCTGGAAGCGACTGGAGGGGTACTTCTCCAAACAACTCGACACCATGAGTGAAGGATGGCCGGCATGTTTGCGTGCCATGGCAGCAACGGTGCTGCTGATTCAGGAAGCTCAAAAATTGACTATGGGCCAAAAGATAGTGGTATATGTACCGCATATGGTAATAACTGTCATAGAACAAAAGGGGGGGTCATCCCCTAGCAGAATGTTGAAATACCAGGTTGTCCTATTGGAACAAGATGATGTGGAATTAAAAACCACAGCAATTGTAAAGCCGGCAATGTGCCTGTCAACAGAAAATCCTACCGAGAAATTGGAACGTGATTGCCTGCTGACCATTGAACAAGTTCATTCCAGCAGACCGGACCTGAAGGACGAACCTTTGAAGGATCCTCATCTGGAACTCTTTACGGATGGAAGCAGTTTTGTGCAAGAAGGGAGGCGAATGGCTGGGTATGCTGTTGTCACCACTGCCGAGATATTGGAGTGAGGGACACTACCTGCAAATACATCAGCGCAGAAAGCAGAACTGGTGGCGTTAAAGCAGGCTTTACAGACAGCAGAAGGGAAAAGAGTAAATATATGGACTGATTCCAAATATGCATTTGGTGTGATCCACGCTCATGGAGCTATCTGGAATGAAAGAGGACTGTTATCAGCCCAAGGATCACCAATAAGACATAAGGAGGAAGTTCTTCAACTCCTGCGAAGATGAGTGGCCCGTAGGAAGTGGCCGTAATGCATTGCAAGGCTCATCAATTCGGTCAGATGGCTGTAAATATAGGTAATCGATTGGCGGATAAAACTGCAAAGGAGGCTGCAGAACAAGGTATCCTTGCACTAGTACCAGTAAACCAGACGAAAATTCCAAATTTCAAAGCAAGATACAGCAAACTAGATGAACAACTCGCAGAGCACGTGCTTAAAAGCATCTCAGAATGTGGAAGGATGGTGGGTGACACCAGGTAATATCAGGTCATAGTAATTCCACAAGTTACGTTAGAACTTGCAAAAGAGAAACATGAGCAGGCACACTGGGGTGTAGATGCTACGGTTACAAGTTTAAGAACATCTGTAATGTGTCTAGGATAGGAAAATATGAGTGGTAGTATTGAAAAGTGATTATTTCAAAACTTCCAAAGGGGGGAAATGTCACCATAGGATAGGGGCCACAGAAACTATAGAATCAGGTTGAGCTAATTAGTTTGTAACCAAGGTAACAGATAATGAAGCTAACTGACCATGGCAAGGTACAATGCTGCTACGTTCCATGTACAGTCCCTACCCAACTGAACAATAGGTTCGGAGGTATTAATCTTATGAAGTCGTTATGGACAGGTGCATCCACAGCAAGTG
>NW_022679074.1:0-3608 GCF_011004875.1 Balearica regulorum gibbericeps | reverse complement strand
AACGGCAATAACAACTTTCCAAACAGAAACGCAGTTTGGAAAGCCAACATTGGTTTATTCAGCGCTGGCTGCATGGGGGATCTCTCCCCCTGACATGCACACCTAGCCTTTAATCCCTTATACATGGATACACTTCGGTTACAAAACCATTACAAAATTACACTTGCATCACATAGTTACCTTATTGTGAGGGGCAGAACGTTTTCTCGCGCTGATTTAAAGTTATATGCTTAGAGAAATTCAAGGAGCATGCCCAGTGAGGGATGCTCACACCTCGAAGGCGGGTAGCTTTTAGAATGGAGGTGTGTTTTGGTATTAGATTATCATGAACAAAGTTCAATCAAAGGACATGATTTTGACAGAAAATAAAATATTACTTGCACCCATTGCCAACTACAAGCTTTATTCTATCTTCACTTCAGGTTGGGGCTATACAATGGACATAATTAGCAGCCACAAATTGGTTAGCAACCTGTGTTGGTTTTGCGTGGCAAGGTTTTGGTAGCAGGGTGGGGGGGTCACAGGGGTGGCTTCTATGAGAAGCTGCCAGAAGCTTCCCCGTGTCTGATAGAGCCAATGCCAGCCGGCTCCAAGACAGACCCACCGCTGGCCAAGGCCAAGCCAATCAGCACCTCTGTGATAACATATTTAAGAAGGACAAAAAACAGTTAGAGAGCGCTTTTGCAGCCAGAGAGAGGAGTGAGAAGATGTAAGAACATCTGCAGACACCAAGGTCAGTGCAGAAGGAGGGGCAGGAGGTGCTGCAGGCGCAGGAGCAGAGATCCCCCTGCAGCCCGTGGTGAAGACCATGGTGAAGCAGGCTGTCCCACCGCAGCCCCTGGAGGGAGGATGAGGGGGTGTAGAGATTCCACCTGCAGCCCATGGAGGACCCCACGCCGGAGCAGGTGGAGACACCTGAAGGAGGCTGTGGCCCTGTGGGAAGCCCGCGCTGGAGCAAGCTCCTGGCAGGACCTGTGGACCCGTGGAGAGAGGAGCCCACGCCAGAGCAGGTTTGCTGACAGGACTTGTGGAATCTCTACACCCCCTCATCCTTCCACCATGGGCTGCAGGGGGACAGCCTGCTTCACCATGGTCTTCACCACGGGCTGCAGGGGGATCTCTGCTCGGGCGCCTGGAGCACCTCCTGCCCCTCCTTCTGCACTGACCGGGGTGTCTGCAGAGTTTCTTACCTCTTCTCACTCCTCTCTCTGGCTGCAAAAGCTTCCCCCCAACTGGTTTTTTTGTCCTTCTTAAATATGTTATCACAGAGGCGCTGATTGGCTTGGCCTTGGCCAGCGGTGGGTCTGTCTGGGAGCCGGCTGGCATTGGCTCTGTCAGACACGGGGAAGCTTCTGGCAGCTTCTCACACAAGCCACCCCTGTAGCCCCACCCCCACTCACCCACCCCCCCCCCCCCCCCCCCGCTACCAAAACCTTGCCACGCAAACCCAGCATAGTCCCGTAGTACAGGGGTTGGCAGATGGCAATGGAGCGGTCGTAGGCCATGATGGTGAGAAGAGAAAACTCTGCTCCAACCAAGAAGACGAAGATAAAGACCCGTGAAGCACATCCCAACTAGGAGATGGTCCTGACATTGAAGAGGGTATTGGCCATGGATTTAGGGATAGTAGTGGAGATGGAGCCCAGATCGAGGAGGGAGAGGTTAAGGAGGAAAAAGTACATCCCTCACACATTGCCCCTCGACCTCCTCCCCTCAGCCCATGGAGAAGCACAGCACAGTAGCACGGCCATGTGGGGGAAATTTCTTCAGCCTGTTCCTGACCTCATGTTTAGAAGACGTTCCCAACCTCCAGACACTGAAGTGAGAAAATTTCATTAGAGAGATAGAACACAGAAGGTACACACATGTACCATCATGCAAGATAGATGAATGAAGGCCTCTGGGTCAGACAGGCGGCGTTCATGTCTTTGCAGAAGTGTGGATGTAAACACTCCGGGGAAAACAGGATTATTGTAGATAAATTGCCCAAAGAGAGAAGTTCCCCAAATGAATTAAAATTACTTTAATGAAGAGACATGGCTAATTATTGCTGATGAAAGACTACTGACTGAAGAGCTTTCTTCACTGCATCTTTGAGTTCATGGTTCCTCATGCTGTAGGTGAGGGGGTTCGCTGCTGGAGGAACCACCGAGTACAGAACTGCCACCACCAGATCGAGGGATGGGGATGACATGGAGGGGGGCTTCGGGTAGGAAAACAAGGCAGTGCTGATGAACAGGGAGACCACAGCCACGTGAGGGAGGCACGTGGAAAAGGCTTTGTGCCGTCCCTGCACAGAGGCCCTGAAGCACGGCCCTGAAGATCTGAACATAGGAGAAAAGAATGAAAGCAAAACACCCAAATGCTAAAAAGCAACTGACCACAAGAAGCCCAACTTCCGTGGGGTAGGAGTGTGAGCAGGAGAGCTTGAGAATCTGGGGGATTTCACAGAAGAACTGTCCCACAGCATTGCCCCGGCAGAGGGGTATGGAAAATGTATTGGCCGTGTGCAGCAGAGCATTGAGAAACCCACTGCCCCAGGCAGCTGCTGCCATGTGGACACAAGCTCTCCTGCCCAGGAGGGTCCCGTAGTGCAGGGGGTGGCAGATGGCAACGTAGCGGTCGTAGGCCATGACAGTCAGAATGGAAAACTCTGCTGCAACCAAGAAGGCAAAGAGAAAGACCTGTGCAGCACATCCCAAGTAGGAGATGGCCCTGGTATCCCACAAAGAATTGGCCATGGACTTGGGGAGAGTGGTGGAGATGGAGCCCAGGTCCAGAACAGAGAGGTTGATGAGGAAGAAGTACATGGGGGTGTGGAGGCGGTGGTCGCAGGCTATGGTGGTAATGATGAGGCCATTGCCCAGGAGGGCGGCCAGGTAGATGCCCAGGAAGAGCCAGAAGTGCAAGAGCTGCAGCTGCTGTGTGTCTGCAAAGGCCAGGAGGAACTGGGTGATGGAGCTGCTGTTGGACATTTGCTTCTAGGAAATGGGGGCTGTTCATGAATGAAAAGACAACACCAGGTTATGAGAGTCTTTTTTGAGCAAACCATATGTCATTTCCTTTAGACTGTCCTTCTGCGACACATCCACCCTTTTGCATTCGATGGAGGAAACCTTCATTCAGGTCCCTGACTTGAGTTTCATTTTGCACTGTCTAAGTGTGCTATGAGCAACCAGGCCTCTGCATGTGGCCTCTCGAGGAGTCATCCCTGCCCTCCTGCAGCGGGTATGTGGGAATGTGGCACAGGGACTAGGTTGGATATTCAGGATTTGTCTGACAAAACCACTGCTAACACAGAAGGGCTTGTTAGCATCTGCCATCCCAGTTCTAAAGAATGTAGGTGTCAAAAAGGAGTCTGAGGGAATTTTTTTTCCTACCCACACATCATGCCTGGTTCCCTGAAGTCAGAAATCCCCCACATTTCTGCTGCACTCGGGGTTAGTGCCTGTGAGACCTAAGAGGGAAAGGGATTCACTGTAGCTTAGGGAAAATGAGGAGGGACTGGGCAGGCTTGTTCCCAATTGTCCTGCCCTTGCACCTTTGGGTATGGGAGGGCAATCACACTCCCCTACCCTGAAAAGTGGTTTCTTTGCTGCTGAGAGCAG